>NW_012027490.1:566286-761694 GCF_000956235.1 Wasmannia auropunctata
TATAGGTTTCAAAACGCACTATAATATTTTGCAAATGCGGACCACGATTGGTGTTATACTGTCTCTAGACTAAAGATATAATACATCGTGGTTCGTATTTGCAAAATATTAGTTATTTATAAAGTATATATCGTGTGTATTAAATATATATTAGAAACCTATAAAAAAAAGTGTCGCAACCGATGTGTCCACGACTGTACAAACAACATTATTTTCCAAAATTTTAAAAATGTATAGATATTTAAAAAATTTCTGACAGAAAGATCTTCCAATAGTTCAGGACTTTCAAAATGTTTCTATTATTTTTCACTGGTTCATTATTTTCATCGTTCGTCAAAGATAAAAGTAGAAAACTATTTCTGGTAGGAAAAGTAAAATGATCAACGTATTTTTGTTGCGTCTTTAAGCGACCGTCTACGTGCTTTAAACGCTTGCAGAAATTCTTCCTCGTCAAGACACGTCGCTTGACCTCGGGGCGAAATTGGGCCACGACACATCGCGAGATGTTACCAATCTTGGTAGCGTTATTACACATTCCGCGGATCGTTATTCCGGGCCATGTTATTAAATAATATCGTAATATATGTTCGCGCGTATCACAACATTCCGACGCAAAGTTTAATGAAAAACTGAATGCGGTACAAGACAAAGAACATTCGACAAGCTGCAAATTTTGAAGAAATCGTTATGACCTCAGGATTATTAACGAACTCTTGCAAAATTCAATATTCCAAGATATGTGTGTACAAAAAGTATAAATACATTTACTTTATATTTAAAAAAAATTAATAAAATGAATAATTAAATATTATATCTTTTACATTTTGTTTATAAATTCTGAAGAAAAAGACTGATGTCTCATTATCGTCTCGTCAAAGGAAATATCTTTCTGTGCTTACTTTTTGGCAATATATTTTAATATAAATGTGACTAAATCGTGATTTTTAATGATGATACTGTTTTCGGGCTGCAGAAAATCAGGCCATTCATTCATCGCGTTTTGTTGATCAAATATCTATTTGATCATATCGTCTAATACTCAGCTTGTTTCAAGAGTTTCTCGATTCGCGCTACGTTCAACATTAATGATTAATTCATGCCGAGCAAATGATATCTCGTGGCAATGAAATTTTAACATTGTCAGAATAATCAACGCTATTATTATGCAAACTGTTCTCGTTTGCTCGATGACCCACTTGAATCGGAATCCGCGAGTGGAAGGACGCTAACTGTAGCAATTGCAACTGGATGCAAACATGACCAATCACATCATGTATCGCGACGGAAAATAAATATGAATATTTGTGTTGAGTAGATTTAACTAATCAACTGACACTTACTCGATCATATATGTATAATTTCAATGGTTTATGATTGAAAATGAAAAGCTTACATTACAAGAAATTCTCACATAATTATAAAACAATTTTTAAAAGTGTACTATGATTTTAACATAGGTACAATTCTTTGGTTAAAAACAAATTTTTCCACTATTAAAGTTGATTCAAATAATAAACAATATATAGGTAATATATAAAAATTGAATATTGACAGTAAGAAACATATACATATGTCATTTTTATAATGTCTCGCATTATGTTTTTATTTTATTTTTATATTTTTATAGCAATGAAATTATATGTGTAAAATATATCAGATGGCAAAGATTATAACAATCAAATACTTGAAAAAGTTCTCAAAAATAAAATTAATATGCTCGTTAAAGCCTTTTCTTTTTCAAATTCCATATTTGCGATTTGTTTCTTTCATTCAACGATATGCATAATACACACACACATATATATATATATATATATGTATGTATTATGCATATCGTTATATATATATATAACGATATGCATATATATATATGTATGCGCATCGCAACATATTTACTCGGTTGGGGACATCACATCGGTGAAAAGTTTCGATGCGGTGTAACTTCGTTCGCATGCATTCCAAAAATCGGGTGCACCCTTTCCATTGGATGCGGTTTTGCCATGGACCATTCTCCAAGCGAAAATCAGAATTTTGGGGGTATTTTGCCGTAACGAGAATTTGCGCGATGATATAACCGAGAATGCTGCGTAATATGAAAACAATTCCGAGTATTGCTCATATTAGATGGAATCAAATCCGTTTAACGGCTGCTAGCTCGAGAATAGGCATTTCAATCGTGTTGGAAATTCGTACACGATAATAAATAAAGTGCATGTTAATATTACGCGAAAGATTATGGAACGAAATATAACAAACAAACTTGTAACAATGTCGAGAATGCGGATATTAATTGCGTTCAACAGCTGTAATTAGCGCGTTGTAATTAACTTCGCGTAAAATGATGTAGCTTTTTGACGCGGAATTCAGTTGGACTTTTAATACTCGTGTTCATTATACATTTATTACGTAAAAATATATTAAATTGTATCTTAATTTTGATTTTCGAAAATCTCTACGTCGTGTCATTCTATTAAATGACTCAGTTTTATAACGCTAATCGCGCGATTTAATCCTGATGGATGTCGACATGTTACACGTTCCTAAGGCGAGGGCAGCGAGGTCGACAGAGTGAAAACTTGTGTCGACATTGAATAATGAAATCGGGGACCCACACATACCACAGAATCTAGAAGATTAAGGCAAATGTTCCTCGGGCATTGTATACGTGTCCGTGAAAAGCGTTCTTTACAAAACATTGCTGTCGCGAGAAACGCACGACTTAAGTCACTGCTTTGCCGGTACGGGATGCGCGGCTGCATTTGCATCCGCGCATGCTGTATCTGGAGTTTACTAATCAATCGCTAATATCTACTAAAGAGAGAGTAAGAAAAGACGACAATGAGAGAGAAGAATATAAATTAAAAAATATAAATTTCTCTACGTAGCGGAAAAAGAAGAGATACAGAGATTATTGTTTTTTATCCACTATCATTTTGATTATTTTAAATTGACAATTATAATAATTATTCATTATTTTATACAAACATTTACAATTGCAAGAATTTAATCTCTTTAGCAGTTTATGCTGTCATGTGTATTTTAAATGAAAAACGCTGAATCTCTTCCGCAAATGTAGTAGAAATGAAATATTAATTTCGTAATTAAACATCTAGTGCACATGTAGCAGAAACAACCAAAAAACACCGAAAATTTTAATCCTCTTGAAAATTCGTGAAATTCTGTTATCTTATAATAAAAAAATATAATAATCAATTCGAAATACATTAACTTATATTAGATTTCTTTATAAAATCTCTTGTAAAACCTCAAATTTTGAATTAATACTAATCGTCTTAAATAAAATCCATCAGAAATCAGTGAAATACACAAAATTCAATAAATATATATGTGCTTCTTCGAGAAACATAGTTTTAATAAAGTATATAATTTTTTTGACGTTATATGGAGTATTACAAATTATTAATAAGGACAATAAATAAGAGACGATTATGAACTATTTAAAATATTAATTTCTCCAGAGAAAATTACACGTTGCGGTATTAAACTCTGACATCGAAATGTGATTATTATCGCGTCCATTATCTCCTCTACCGGAATGATGATGTATATATATATATACATATACGCAAGAGTAAAAGTAAACACTTTATCCTATTGAGATTATCCTATTGGAGATGAAGAGTAATTGCGTGCAGCAACACAGTGTATCGCGAAAGTACAAATTGCCATCACCAATATGAAACAAGGACGTCAGTCAGCCGGTTTTGTCGGCGTGTGGACGATAAAAGCAAATATCGCTGATAGTCTATTCCAGAATCACATTCGCACATTATGTTAATGCGAATGTAATGACAGCGATCTAGATTGCCGTGCAAACAGAATTGCTCCCGATCGGATGAAAGTGAAGATAACAACGAATGATAAGGTATCAGATGTGTTCGATACACTTGATTAAATCGACCGTACAAAATGAAAATGTGCAAAGTAGACGTCACTGAGCGAAACTGACTCTTCTTAGAAATCGGACGTGGATAAGTCGGATGACAAGAATGATATTCGTCTTTCGAATATTGTACAAGTTAATTATCACAGATTTTTCTAACTTCTTTATGGTCCTTTCACATCTTAGTGAACGCGGTAGTCGCTATGCCATCAATGTCGAACCAGCGCAACCAGTTTTTGTTACAACGCCACATAAGCACGAAGGATATAAATTATATTTGTTGCATTACGCGTTTGTCTCTTCGTTAAATTTCATCCGCTGGAAATTCGATTTAATTTTATTTGCATGGTATCTACGTTCATAAAACTTCAATGCGTTCATATTAAAGTTATTTTATATTTTTCGGAAGAGATCATCCTATTCCTTCTAGAACGCAGATTAAGATTGACAACGAGTGTATATATCTTTTTTTACATTCTTGATCTCTTCTCTCTTTTCGCTATTGAAAATATATAATATAAAATACCCAAGTTTTTTCACGTAAATGAAACTAGCACCTTGACGTCTTTAGAATACGCTGCGGCGAAGAAGTGCTTATTCTCTTTATTGGTTATAAATACGCAGCATATTTCGGATCTACACGAGAATATATTTTCGTCAAACACCTCAATTACGTTTCGAGGTCGCGATTGCGCTCCATAAAATTTCGCGTCACGTGTGACTTATTGACTTGGTCAAGGAGATTTGACAGAGAAAATTGCTCATCGATTGTGCCGCGGAAATATATAGGTTGACCGGCCGTAAGAGGAGTGAAAGCTCTAATTAGCGGGCGGGGAGATTTCACCCGCTTTTCAGAGATCAACTTTACCGTATTTAGCCATCTGGCAATACGGTTCGCGCGCTCGTTTAACGGGCATTGAACGATTGTCAAATTCGCCGACGCTATCACAGTGTTATTAAACTACAAACGCACGGATACGCGATTGCGTGACAATACAGCTCATATGGACGTTTAATTAAAGTAGTTTATGAAGAGGAGGTAACACATTGCGGCGACAAGTTCGATTTTTATTAACGTGAATTGCAGTGGAGCTCTACGTACACAACTACCTTTGTAAAAATTATACATATAACGGAACTATACACGATACAACATTCAAATTGTATAGAGATTTACATAAAAAGATCATCTTTTTCAATTCTATATCTTAATTCTGAGCAGAAACGAGAGCAAAAGCCATACATAAAAACCTATGTTTATCATGATCAAATAATTTTGTGCGAAAAAGAAAAAAAAATTCTTCATAACTTCGCCATTGTGATTTCATAAAAATTCGCTCGACATATTGGATTTTCTGCGAGGTGATGTCTTTTGACAGCGCCGACCTAATGAAACTCGCAAGATAAGTCGAAGATGAAGCCGAAGAACGGGAAAGGAGAAAGACGGCGAGTGATAGAAGCAAGTAAGGTGTTCGTTAACGGTAGGAAAGAAGAAGAAAAGTGACAGGGGGAGGACAAGAGGGTGAGGCGACGACAGGAGAGCGAACTGGGAAGGAATTATGATAAATTAAGCGAGCAGCCGAGCGTGGCAATAGGATGAACGTGGGTGGATACTGGATAGCGCAAGTACATGCCGGGTGTATTTTCGTACGTGGTTCCTATCCGGTAAAAGATGCGGGTAATGTAACTTTCACAATCACAAGAGTGCAGTTTCTACGATTGTAGAATGTCAATTTTTCTCTGCTAGAATCAGTTGATAATTACAGACCCATAAGTAATTTTCTGTAAAATTAATTAGAAGCCTCGAGATCATTTAAAACCTCTATTATAAAAAAAAAGTTATGGTTTTTTTCTCGCGAGAATAGCGAATTCGCGTATATAACGATACTTGTAAAATAAATAAAATAAAGAAATTTTTCCTGCGTGCAATCTTTGTTAATTAAAAATAATTACATAACCGTTAAGATGATACGTATCGTCAACAACTTGAATTTTTTTTCATTCCAGAATAATAGTCTAAATAAAGAATCAGGAGGAAAGCTTGGAATTGACAACGAATAATAAATAGTTTCCTTCTTCTCTCAGTATTTCTCGTTGAATTCAAGCACTATGATCTCGAGAGGTGATTCAATATCTTCATAGTATTCGATCTAACGAGGAGTCGTCGTCTGCAACAATCTGAACGCGATGCAATGAAATGCAAAATTATTCGCTGCATTTCTCCATTCGCCACTTTGGCCAATAACTACCCTTTATCGTTATGAAACTCGGTGGAACGCCGCGACAAAGTTTGCTCCTGCGCCGAATTTCCAACAGTAGATACTTCCACGAAAATCGTAATTCTTGGTCGGATTAGACTACCGGATTTATCGCTCTCCGCTATAGCATCCTTAATACCATATCGTAGTAAAATTTCACGAGAACACACATCCTTGTTCTAGATCGTCCAAATAGATTTTTATAATAAATTATAAATGTTTCACTGATGCAAATGTGACTGTGTGCTACACGAGTTTATTCATTAAATTAATAAATAATTATCCAGCGTTATTTAAAACCGTTATTGAACATAGTCAATTTGACTGAGCGAAAAATCGATTTTGATGTATTCGTACATGTTTGCGATGATAAGGCCCAGCTTCAGAGATATGGAGCACAGATCATCTCAGACCCACCATCAAGGTTGAGTACCAAGAACTATTGCCATGACGCATTAAATGCATTTAGCGAGGAAGTGGGGACTTAGTCGGTTTAATGTTAGTCAGTGTCACACTAGCCACTGACAGGTCAATATAGTTGGGTGGAGCGTTTCTCAGCGTAGTTGGAAACAAACGTCGTCGTACTTCGAATGTCTTGACGAACATTTTTCTTGTGATTATAAACTTGCGCGTCTAAACTAACAAAGTGTACTACCACAAAGTGTGATTTGAAAATGGCTGAAGAAACTAATTCTGCACCCAGTCTCTTAACGAGATTGAAGGGATACCTGAAGGAAGCGCCGTTTTTTTGTAAAATTATCGAAATGGTAAAATCGCTCAATTAATAGTTTATTCTTAATAATTTACTTAATTTAGCAATAAATAATTCTTATATTTCAAAATATAATGTTTAGACGGTCCGCTTTTGAGAATAAAATAGTCTTTACGTTGCAGTATGAGTTAATGACATACGTATTTAACGATTGTTTTGAAAAATCATTTGCTTTTAATTTTTCTACAAAGCTCTTACTTTGTAAAAAAAAAAATAACTATTGAACGTGTTACAGGTTTTCTGTGTCATTGCAGCGGGATTAGTGGCGGGACCATTTCAACAGAATCAGATACGGCCGACTGATATACACCACATAGCGATATTTCATGTGGCAGTGTGCGGTTATATTCTTATAAATGCGATTCTTATTATGAGTCATATTTTGGGCGAAAAATTGCCGAAAAAAACGGTGAGCTAAAACGCAAAATACTACGCTATTATTCGCAAATAAAAATAATTCATTAATCGATGCAAAACACAAAAAAAATGTGATCTACGATTACTAATGAAAATGAGAAATCTTGAAAAAAATTGGTATGATTTTTTCGTGCTTCACGAAGAATTTAGAAAACCGAAAATCGAACGTAAAATTACGTGTGTTATTTCGCTGTATTCTCTCTCTTCTGAAGAAAAACAATTCCATAAAAAATTTAACTTTTCTAGTTTCTACCGCATCCCTGTCTGATCTCGATGCAATATCGTACTGCAACAAGGTACTATTCTTCATTTTCTTCTTTTATAGGCTCTCATGTTTTCGACGATGGGCGTGATTCTCTGTTGTACCGCCGGCCTCATTCTGATTCGCGACTGGGACAATTTCTCGAGTAACCTGATTCACGCGTATCTGCAGGAATACAGCGATCAAACCGTAGCGGCTGGTTCTTTCGCGATCATAGCAGCTCTGGTATTCGCCGTAGATACATACTTCACCAACAAGAACGACTGATCGCCCGTAGATCATCGTCATCGTAAGCGCGACGGAATCAACCGGTTCATTGCTCCCGCTTCCATTAAAAGCTATTATTTCACTTTTTTTCTAAATGTTCTACTGTCTCGATTTTTGTGAAAAATGTTCTTAGCTTCTTAAGTGTATCTCCGCTAGTTTTATCTTCGTTAATGTATTAAGAAAGTGATCATAAGATCATTTTAAAATAAAATGTAAGATTTAATCTCAAAAACAGCATTTGTAACTGCTTCTTATTACATTTTATAGAATATAACAATTCTTAATGAATAGCGATTAGCATAACACTATTTTACACTACTCGAGCGTACTTGTAGTTTAAGAGTATCAAATATATATTAGCGTTAAATTTTCGTTATATGGGAAAACATTCTAGGCAAACGCAAGATATTTATGCGCAACATAAATTTCTAATATGATCTCAAATAGGAAAATTGAGAATCATATACAATATTGAATGAAAATCTATACTCACACGTTCTACAAATTGTTCGTGTCGCAAATTTAAGCCGCAATTAAAAATCGAAAAAGAAAACGTTTCATGTCGTAAAGGGATCAACTTATTTATTTACACGCTCAATCACTCTTAAAACTTGCAAACAATGCATACAAAAACTTGCAACAATACTCTGACAATTTTATTCCTTCTGGGCAAAGATAATAAAAAAGATTCCAGTCTCTAAACACTTTAAAACATGGCGAGCAAAGCGAAATTGACGAAGTTCGTGAAGAGCTTTTTCCGGGGATGAAAACACTTCCCAAGCTCTATAAAAGCTAAATCTTGAAGAAAAAGCTACATGGTCGCGCTTTTTACTTGTAGCGAGTCACAGTGAAGTTTCATTTGTTTTATTTTCCACCAAGAAAGTCATGATTTCGCGGTTCCTGTTTATTCGTCGAAAACCGAAAGATGATTCCGGAAAGAATGCAGTCTCTCCTTTTCGAACATCAGTGACTTTCACGTTTTCCCTTCGAGCGCAAGAGCGTATAACAAATTCGACAAATTCCGCTCGGAGCTGCCGAGAAGTGCAAGGGAAACGTGAAAGTTTATTCGCCGACTACCCTGGTAGGAAAAGTTTGATGAAAGAAATTTCGTCTCATAATACAAGGTGGAGAGGAAAGTTCAAGAATGCACGCACCAATCACTTCTTTCTTATCATCGTCTATATCAGCGATGGAAAGACTTCTTTTAACAAATAAGTGTATTGTACACTTAAAATCGATACCGATGTATATGTATACTCCATTTACATTTTTGTTTCTTCATTTGTTATGTTAGATAACTTTTTATATCTTTGATAAAAAGCGAAGAGCTCTAATGTCGAAATATCGTCATGATAGCAAGAACACTTTTTTTCGTGCGTAAATGGTACGAGCGTTTTCTTGATCACCAGAAACCTTAAAAAGATGTCGCAATAATTTTACCGTGATCTCATTTTCTCCGGCATTAGAAAATTTAAAAAAATACCTCGCATTTTTTCGCTTTTCAAAATGCAGACACTAATTTCGCATTTAGAATTATGAAAAATCAAAGCCAAAAATCATATTATACAAAAAATACCGAGAGAATAATTAATTTCTTTGAGAATTGCAGTAGAAAATGTATAAAATATTCGATTTTATCCAGTAAAAGACGTGAAATTGCTTCGTTCATATTGTGAATCATGCAATTAATTAGAGATAAAAATATAAAAGAAAAATTAAATAACAAGTAAATAAAATAAATAAAAATATTAGTTTCATCAAATATAATTGATCAAGTGAAACACAATTTATTTTAGAACCGAAACGATTTGTTTTAGAATGTCTATAGATGCGATCATTTACTCATTCTAATGCAAACTTTTTAAATTTTAATACAACAAAGTCATAAATAATTAATAAAATAAAATTTAATTTGATTAACATTAATTCACTCTAGAAATAAAATTTCTTGAAAAGAAATGGATAAATATAGCACTGTTCATCATTGGAAGCTCATAGTAGAACAAGTCTAAGTATAATCGGACAGAGAAATGTAAATACGATCATATCTTCATTAATTACATCTTAGAAAAAATAAAATAGGTAAATGATGCTTTGTATGAAACAGTATAAAAAAAATTAAAAACATTCACGGGTGAATCACAGAAATTCTTAAATTGAGTTCAATAAATAGCAAGTTAATGATCACGCGATACACAAGCCGTATTAAGCTGGACGAACTCACGTGGAACACGTGAACAGATTTCTGTGATTCCTTGACACAGCCAAAATAAATCGCGGGATCTGTAAGCAATGTACGTTTCTAGATAAACTTCTTTATCAAGACGTAATCCAATTACATCTAAAGACAGACGAATATAGGTACATACTAGCGAATTAATCACTATTACGAACTCATTTAAAAATTCTTTAAATAATATATGTGTTGTGTGTTGTGTGTTTATCTTGGTTTGATATTTATTAGACTCTGACATTGACTATATTATTGAACGTACGATGACAGATACCAAGAGATCGTCAATACGAAAAGTAGCGATGCACATTTGAAAAATTAACATACTTTTGTATTATATATTGGTGATAATTTCACTAATCAACCTCTTCACACAGAATTCGTCACGTTTAAAATTATTAATACAAACTAAATATAGAATTGTATACAAAACCGGCTTCCTTTCGATATATGTACGTGCATCAAAAGATCGTCGCAGTATGAATTTCAAATCAACAATAAATATCGATCGGATGGAAAGCCCTTTCGAGCGATACATCCGAGTCTTTAACGACACGCTACATGCATCGCACCAATGGTCATCCCACTGCCGGGTCGGCTCTACGTGTCGTTTCACGCATACGCACGCACTTTCTCTCTTTCGGTCACCTTCAATCGCGCGTCTTGGGCGTCGCGATTGATCAAGTTTCTGTCACAAAAACACGCGAGGGGTGGCGAAGAAAAATGCGGCCCGATCAACTGATCCGCGCCTATGCCGGCGTACGCTCGAACGTGGACTGACATCCGCCCTCTCATGCAGCGTCGCAGCGCCCTTCCACGCCACCATCCCCTCACGGCCGCACCGTCAGCCTACTTCCACCAGCACCCTTCTCTCTTTCGCATTCCCCTTTCGTATCGCGTTGCCGCGACTTTCCCTCCGTCGAGACTTTCTCATCCTTTCTAATCTGCCCTTTTTCTTCAGGAGTCTTTTCCTAGTCTCGCGACCGCCCATCCCTCTGCCCATCACAGAACTTTAACAATTTGCAACCAACCGCGGTTGCTACGACGCTTTTTATGCCCTATAAAGTATTCACGTGTAAAAGTGAGACAAGCAAGAGTGGCGCATGCTTCGCCCGAAAGGTATTTTGTTTGTAAATTTTTAACGCTCTATATTTTCCGGATTGTGTTACGTATAGCAGAATTCTCGTAATAAATATTTTCTTTCCAAAACTTTCATTAGAAGGTCTTTTATATTTCTTTTCCGAGATTTTATTTCAAAAATATTCAATGTAAAAAGCTAAGAAGCTCTAAATAAAATAGCTCTGTTAAAAAATACGTTTAAAAATATTACAAAACTTTGAGTAAACTTGATGTACAAAATACTCTATGTACAAACATTTCAATAGACATTGAAATAAATTATAAATGAGACAGTAATTAAAATAAAAAATCATTTACACAGTTGCAAAATGTAAATTATTCACTGGCATTGATCAATCTTTCGTTAATTTTTTTTTATTAGGCATTATAAAGAGACAAAACAGTTAATATAATCTTGTAATGTTGTCATATAAATTATGCGCTCCAAAATTCCACAGCAATTCATGTCTGTCTTATGTAGATTGTAGATCATTTAAAAGCAATTCTCAAAATATCTAAAAAAGTATATGCGTCCAAAGATGTATGTTCACATATGAAGTGTCAAAATCTGTGCGGGTAAAGAAAATATCATACACAAGGTGATTCTAGATAAACCTTGATGCTCCATATGTGAAATTAAAGACTGTTCGCCGATCGTCGTGGCGGAGCTAAAAAGCGCAGTGATTTATTGATACGTATCTTTCAACGGAGACGAAAAGACGGAAAAGCTTCTCTCATACTTTTAATAATAATTTTTCAAGTCTGCATCTCTCGTCGCGGAAATGCCCGCCTCTCTACGTCGTAGAAGAAACATTATATTTTATTACGTATACGATAATAAAAGAACGTATTATATTCTCCGATATCGACTGCACGTATGCCGCACGTCCAAATATATACTAAGCCGTCGATTTAGTCTTCTCTATATAGAACAATTTTTTTCCGTCAAGATGGAATCTCTTCGTGTTAGAAATAGATGATTATCGCGAAAAAAAGCCGTAATCAATATACCGCAAGATTTAAAATGCAGTTTGTCGAGAAAATAATGAACTTTTATTTCGGAATCGGCAAACTAACGTTCAAACAGATGAGACAAATAATGCAGAAATTTTAATAAAAAAAAAGTCTGCCAGAAACTGCAAATAAAATACAAATATGCACATAAAAAATATTTCACGAAAATAAATTAAGGATCAATTCTATTCTTTTACTTTCTATTCCTTTTATAGATAAACTAATTAGTCTGTCCACATATATAATTCTAGAGATAAGTACTTTTAAATGTCTATTTTATGAGACTTTTAATTTTACATCATATTCTAACCTTGATCACTTTTTAAAATATCTCAGCTGACTGAGCATGCAAGCAATGAACGCGCAAGTTCTTCTCGAACGAGTATACGAGGATTTTGCATAAAACTCCGCCCGATCGGAATCGGTTACACGGCCAAGTTGGACGTTCGCCAGAAGCATCCCTCGTGCAACGTCAACCCTCGCGTACTGGCGCGCGATAGATTTTCGCGATAGAAAACGAAATAAACGTTTTCCGGCAATTCGTTTTTCATCTCAATATACGTAAAGTGGACGTGTCCTTAATCTGCGCTGCTGCGCGAAGAAATTTTTTGATTTAATAATTAAATCAAACACGAAATTATATATTATATTACCTCATGTTTTCAAACACAAATTATATAAATTTTACAAATTATTGGATAGATTAATTAAAAAAAAAATAACATCAGACATTTGACAGGGAGAAGAAGAGGAAACGAGATCATGAACGGAATGCGTAAGCTGTTAAATGAGCTCTCGTTAATCTATCTAATCATTTGTCAATCGCATTAATAGCAGATGCTTTGTTAATTATTCATTTAATTCGTTTGACGTCATTAAAAAATACTAGGTTGAATTATGGATTAACAAAAAAATCTGTACAGTCATCATTGTCTAATTATATTATTTCTATCATCGCGCATGCATATAAAATACGCACGAATGTAATAAATGTATATAGTTCAAGTGTACCTAAATAATAAAACATCTCAAGATATTGATATCCGAAGAAATCGCTATTCTATCATTAAGCGCAAAATATAATATGTGCGTCGCACATATTGGCTAGGATTAAGTTGCTTCGAATAAGCCCTGAATACGCGCCTAATTCCTCTTACTAGGTACACAGTGATATAACAACGTGGATTCGAATGCTACTCAGGCGATCGAGACTTGATCCTGGCGGCTTAACGTTGAAATCTATAAGGAGCGAAAGGAGCACACATGTACGAGGACGGATCGTTAGGATCTATCTGGATGTTAATGAGCCGAGGATACGGCGCATGCACATACATGCATAACACGATAGAGATTAATTGTCCCTGTCCAAGTTCTATCAGTTACCAATAAGAGAACTCGGCGCTAGCCGGTCGAGAAATACCCAAGCAATGTTGCGGTATACGGCTTATATATAGGATAAATATTTTATCAACATGAATATCAACGTATAATTTATAAAAATGCGAACGATCTAGTATCTATCAACTAGAACCTATTCATTTTGTGTGTCTTTTACAACTATTTAAAAGATATTAAATAAAACTGTTTTCAATTAACGTATCTAATTTATGACCTCTGTCGAACTAGCAGGACCAAATAAGCAAGATCAAACCGGACCTAATCAGTTTTTTAAATAATTTAAATTTATGCAGAGACATTACTGAAAGTTTTTATTTGCAGGAATATTGTTACTTTCAACCACTTATATTAAAGAATGTTAATAGCCCATGTTTTAATCGTCATACAGAAATGGTTTAGAAAGAATTTTAATATTGCAATATCTTCTGCATAAATTATATTTTTATGTCAATAAATAAAAGATATATATACATATATAAATTGAAAAAAAAAGAGATCTTCTGAAATTATATTGCAAATATGCCGATGTAGTATTGCGTAGCAATTTATAGAAGCTACATAAACATATTTGTTTCTGTTAAATTATTTTATTTACAAATATTTTTTTAATAACGAGCAATACAAATTCCTATAGTGCTTTTTCAAGAAAGAAAAGCAAAAATATTTTTGGTCGTTCGCGTAGAAAAATACACACTCTTTGTATAGATTTCCAGAATTCTTCGATGACAACATTTAAAGTTTAACATTGCAATATTCTATTAATGTTAACAATGCGAGTTAAAACGGACAGACAATCCTCGATCAAATTTTCGATCAAATAAATACGCGAATTCCCCGAATATTAAATGGTGGAAACCTTCATGACACAAATCACGGAGGTATTAAATAAGATATTAAAAATTTATAACGAAATAATATAAAGATTCTTGAAGATTTTGTTATAAAATTCTTTGTATGAGATTATTCTCTTTGTAAAACTGTTGTATCATTAGATGTAATTAATTAATTTCTGTTGGTTACAATAAGTGCGCTACATATGAATTCAGAAATTTAGCAAAAATGTACAATGATCAACGCTTTGCTCTTTAATTAAGTATATTTTACTTAATTAAGTATATTTTAAGTATACTTTATTATTCATAGTGCATTAGTAATTTTGTATTCGTGAAGCGTTATTACCGGAAATCGTTTCCTCTATTGTAAACCTTACTTCGCACTTTAATGCAAAAGTCCATGAAAGGTTAATGATTAAATTCATTTAGCCTGTGAGGGCACCACACGCGCGAATAATAGACGTGTCATTGTATACGTTACGACGTTGTTGTATAATAAATGCTTCTATCTACTAAGGAAAAATCGATATATTACGCGCTAGTAATAAAGAAAACAGCACTAAAATACTATAATTTTTACTTTCTATATTAAATCTTCGATATATGGAGATGTTTCTCCTTAAAGACGAAATGATTCTCAAACTCTTTACGATATTATTGACATAATTAATACATCTTTTCTTAAAGATCGATAATGAAGATAAAGACGCACCGTCTCTGCAACTAACGAGTAAAAAATCACTCTTTCTGTACGCTATATAATTAACAACCGTTGTGGTAAATGGAGCATTTGATTTAAAAGTGCATACATAATACGACAAGCGCCGAATAATTTGTCGACAGACAAATTATCATGCAATGAGTCAGAGTTATGTCTCGTTATCACAGGAAGACAAATATAAATATTCTCTGGCAAAAAATCACAAGATAATACAAGTTCTTGAAAAATATGTTTCAATCGCAATAAAAAAAAAACGATGAATAAATACAATTAATTTATTTTTATTAGCATCTTGTAAAAAAATATTCCCTTCTGTCATTCCCACCTCTCCTCTACATTTTCATGCATCGTAATTTGCAAGTATATAGATTTCCGTGAAATATATATATGATGCACATGCATTTTGCAGAATTTAGCGCAAATAGCACGGGAAAATAGATGAACAAATTTCTTCCAGTATTCGAGAAACATTTTTTTTTAGATTTAAAAATGTCAATTATAATTTATTTGTGCTCCGTCAGAAAATAACTCTAACGTAAAATATTATCGGATAAAATAAAAAAAATATATGTTGTTCGGCCGCTGAGAAAAAAATAGAAAAGCATAAAGAAATACGTACGCATACATACATATATCTTCTAACAATCTGAAGAACAGGTCAACTGTTACCCTCTTTAATGCTAACATAAATATTAAATAGTATATTTGACTCACAAAGATCAGCTACAAAAAAAAAGGAAACTCCTTTGTAAAAATTTACGAAGAATGTTTCGTTATACAAAAACATTTTTGTATAAAAAGTTAATCTTGTTAAAAATCAAAATGTTTATTACCATTCTTTAATATTATATCATTTTATTTACAAATATTTGGCGAAATTGCTGTTTTTTTTTTTTAGGTTTTTTTTATATATATCGTGGAATTTTATGTCGATCTTGATAAATTTTTTTTAAATTTAATATAGATTTTGGATATTTTATTTATCTCAAAATATCCAAAATCTATATTAAATAAAAAAAAAATTTATCAAAATCGACATAAAATTCCACGATATATATATTAAAAAAACCTAAAAAAAAAAAAACAGCAATTTCGCCAAATATTTGTTGCATAATAATTGTAGCCAAATAATAATGTAAAAATGTGATAAAAAAAGTACAGTGTAAAAAAAGATAACATATACAATACATAAATATAATGTATTGTTCGTATTTAGTTATTATATTTTTTGGTAATAAAATATATGACAATAAAATTTATTATTTTCAACAGTGTTTTTGTTAATACATAAAATGTATGTAACATAGTTTTGCAAGGATATTTGCCATTTTATAATAGATAAATAAAACCTAGTTTTAGTGAAAAATATACCGATAAAAATAATATATTTATTCTGTTTCGGCGAAATGCCAGTTCATACTGTATTTATATATACACGTATTTTTTTATCGTCCTTGAAAACTTTCGTTATGATCTCAAATATCTCGTAGCAAATTTATCTTAACAATCGCAAAAAAAATCTCTAGAACTTTAATAGCCTATAATTATCTTATTTTTATTATTCTTAAAAATCTTTATATCACACTGTACTTATGCATGATAATAAATCTCTTGTCAAACACAAATATATTAGAATAATAGAAGTGTTTTATATGCATGTAATGTAATAAAATAATCGATATGTAATATAAATTATTGTATCTATTATGCAGTCTAACTAGCTGTTTATATTGATTATCTAGATGAAAGTAATAATAGCTCTATTTTTATATGCACACAATATTGATCAATTTATATCCCTATACAAGTATCTGTTAAAGCGCTTGTTTTGTAAGAAATAAAGTAAAAATGTGCACAAACTTACCCTTGAGAAAGATTAGGCTGTTGCGTGAGACTTTCGGCTAAAATATCTATATTCCTTTTCTCCTCTGTATCGTCGTTGGTAATCGTCTCAAAACTAGCAGCGACTGTAGCTTCTTGCTGTAATATAATGTAAAAAATAAAATAAATGTAAATAAAGAATGTAGAAAAAAAATTCTACATTCCTTACACCTTTACATTACAAAAGAAATTCCATAATGGTCTTACCTGACCATGTAAATTGTTTTGATTAGTCTTCAATGTCACTGCTCCAGTTTCAGCATCTAATATAGACGAAGACTCAAAACTTTCGAGGTCCTCGTAATTAAGCGTAACATTACTGTAAGCCCCATAAGTCTCATTTTTCTCAGGATGGAAAAAAGAATCTTTGGCTTGTGCACTTTCCGAAGCTACTATCAGAAATAGAAGTCCACTGTAACAGAAAGAAATTGCCATGTCCAGTATTAAGTAATACATTGTGTTAGTGTTGCATAATGCAAAAGTAAGCAATTATATCTTACGAAAGTTTGGTATAAAAAAACCAGTTTTTCGCTAACAATTAAACAATCCTACCAAGCTTTACGAGCATTATTAATGTACCTTACTGTCTATTAAAATTTAATTTAGTCCAAATTATAACAGAAATTCAACATTTATAAGTTGTTATTTTAATATCTCTTTTAAAAACTGCGATGGTATTGGATAAAGTTTACAACGTTGTGAAAATAATTATCCGAAATATAAATACATTCTACATAAATTGTACTTGAAATTTTGTTCCATCGCGTTCATCAGAATCTTTTGCTCCAAAATACTCCAAGACAAATGATTCGCGAAATACCCACGGGTTACTCTAGCAGAAAAACTTGGTAAAAACTTTCAATCTCTCTACTTAAGAGGTGTGAAAGAACGAAGCTTGCGCAAGAATTCGCTTTCGCATTTTCCCGATACGGCCGTAAATGAGATCGCTCGTCTACGCGCGACTTGCTACACGTTCGATCGATTCGTTACGTTCGAACGGATCGGCGCGGATGCCTCACCTGGACACCGTCGATATCAGGAGCAGCGCCCAGTACACGCACAACACACGAGGCCTCATCCTCTCCTTTTACGGGACGCCGGCGTTGTTCGCCGCATTAGGAGTGGCTTTTTATTTCACACGTTGTCGCTCGTAAACGCGCGGGCACGAGGGCACGAGTTACTGTAACCGACGACGAGCGACATCGACGACGACGACGATAACGACGACGACGACGGCAGTGACGGCACTACCACCATCACCGCGATCGCAATTACTATTCCACCACCACCGCCGCCACTACCGTCACCGCGAAAATCTGACGTGGTGTTATCGTCGAAAAGCTTCCGGCGCCGAGCAGCGGGATCGTCGGTGGTCGGCGTCCATCTGCGGAGATGCGGTCCGCTTGAAAGGAACTTTAATAAGGCCGGGAGCGCGACGCGGATCGCCGCGAATCGCGTTATCGGCACGCGCGCGATAAATCTCCGCGCGAGAAAAGCATCACGAACACGAATGGCACACGCATGCACGCCCGCGCAAGAAGTATCATGACTAGAGACAGGAACAGCTGATCGCGTCTGCGCTCTCGCCACCCTTGCCATTCGCACTCTCTGTCTGCACTCTCCTGCACCTTGGCACCTCGAGCCTCGCTCTCGAAACGATATATGACGAGTTTTTTTCTAGAGAATTTTGGAACGTAGCAATATTGGCTGCGTTTAATGTTTGATATTAAATAATAAGGTTAAAATCACGCCGTGAGCGCTGTAAAGCCTTGTTCACACAATACGAAAAATCGGTCCAAATTTTTTCGAACCAAGAACTGTATAGTCAATAAAATTACTATCGTGGACACAATTGGAAGCAGTGTCCCGAGGAGGATTGAAAGAGAAACGTATTTTTTACATAGTTTCTGTTTCTCAAATAGCGTTTTCGGACGGAACGGATTTGATCGTTCCGAGAGCGATTAATAACTTCAACGCGTGGGCATGCTTCTCTCTGGCGTGGGCAATCGCAACGTGGTCAAGATCTTAACTCTCCTCGTCCAATGAGAAATCTAAAATGAACATGTGACGTCATTAACCGGGGAACGGGTTTGCTCGAGTTCTGATTGGCTTCTGCTTTTCTGTCAAGAATTCTCCCATAACCTTATCCACTGTTATGTAAACACAGCTTTAATAAAGTTTTAAATGAACGCGGAAGGTTTAATCACAAATTTATTTTCCGATTTAATACATAATTTGTGCGTAAGGATATATTTTATTATCAAGAGGAACGAAGAAACCTGATAAAGGTATAAAGATCTGTGGAAAAGTTTATGGATCTTTATCTAAACAAAAACAAATGCCGAGAGGGAGAACCCTTTAATCTAATGCCGGATTGAACAGTGTACTATACATTCCGTTTATTTACAATTTGTATACAATAATGGAAGCGAATGACGATTCGCCGACTCCTCAGGATAACAGCACGTAAGACTTCTGTTATAAATATACCGATATCCAATCCAATTACGAGCAAATCTGCATCCAATGCAATTATACTGCATGTGATTGAGATACAAAACACAACATAATATCTGAGTCGTAATAACAATAATTTTGTGTATAATTTAATATTTTTATCGAAACTTTATCATTGTAACAATAAAATATCCCAAATAAATGTGTGTCAAACTACCTCGCGCCAATTTTAAAGGTTAACGAATTTATAAATTTTTAAATAATGAAACAGGCATAAATGTATTTGACAACCAATATTTTCTTATCGCAGGATAACCGTGGCAGACTCGGTATGGAAATTTATCAATAGTCCGATAATAGCAATATTTTCTGATTTGGAAAATCCTCTGACAGAACAGATGCTCTGTTCTCTTCTCGAATCTTTATTGAAAAGATCTTCTACATTGACTACTGTATTAGTTCCACCATTTAATACCGGTACAGCGGATGTTACTCTACAACAACAATATGCAGGTAGTGTATTGTATAAAAATAATAAAATATATAATTGTATAAAAAAAAATTGTAGGTACTTGATAATATATTTTTGTACACATTTTCAGCATTCACAACCTGGTTGTTTAACACAATGTTCTATTTGGTCTGCAAACCATCGAGCAATGTGGTGCTTTCAAGTAGTATTGAAGTGCAAGCTTGTATGCTCAGAATATTATCAAAACATCACATAACAATGTTTCAAACCATTACTTCAGAATACTTAAGTATTCTTGATGGTATGTAATAATGGACCAACATATGTAACGGTATATGACCAAGTGAAAACTTAATAAAATCTATTTACCAATAATAAAACTTACAAAATGAAATTTTCTTTACACAGAGATATCAGAGTTTTGTGAAAGCACTACAGAAGAAATAACTCTCTCAAAGTTTCATACAGACAAGGATATTATAGAGAATTTAGACTTGACACCGTTTCCTGCAAAGATTAAATCGTCAGATGTGCTATCAATTCAAGCATCTTTATTAAAGGTTTTTGCTTTTCTAACTCACAGATTTCTTAATAAGATGTTTCTCTAACAACACTTGTTTCAATAACAATGATATTTGTATTGACAGATCATTGCAAAAGCTGGTGTTTCAGTTTGGGATAAAGTAAAGTTATGCAATAGAATTAAGACAATTATTGTCAATTCTTCTCCAAATTTGAAGATTGAAGCATTACAACTGTTTACGGAAATAATAGAGAACCATGTTGTTCATGCTAACGTAAGTGATTGGAATTTTTAAGAGAAAGAAAGTTTGTACTGTATTTTATACTCTATTTGAATTTTTTAGGAATGTACAACTATAATTATGTATACTCTAGAAATAGTGAAAAGTCTTCCAGCTTGGATTAATTCAGATCAACTATCAATTCATATGTTGTCTCAATTTACAGAAACATTGATACGTTTAATACAGTTATCACATGTTTCTCTTAATATGACAGATTTGTGTTTTCAAACTATTGATTTTATAGCCTCCGAATTTGTTAGTAAGTATTGTCTTTTCTATTTTCAATTAATACATTCTTAAAACAATCTTAAACACACTGTATAAATTATTATATCCCTTTGCAGCGTACAATCTAGAAATTGAGGCGATAAAAAAATTAGAAGAAACAGCATGTTACAAGATTAAACAATATTTAATTGCAGAACCACGACCCTGTACCAATTCAGAAACTAAAAATCTCTTGGCTTACTTCGTACATTGTCCAGTCAGTAATCATTACAATCGTATATTTTATAACATTTTATTTTTTATTTTAGATTTTTCATTGTTTAATAATTTGCTTATTATTTATTTTAGACCGTTGTTGAGATTTTTATGCAATTTGTTTTTATTGATATTGGACGGGCCGTTATACCGGACAAAATTATTCTTGCAACAGAGATCAGCGAACCATGGAAATTATTAAGGAAAAAATTAATGAATCTTGTGGAAGATGAAAAATTCACAGAAGTGTTACATGTCGTTAAAGCTTCATCTTTACTACAATTATGGATAGAAAAACAAAATATTCAAATAAAACTGTATGAGAACGACTTAAACGCGATCTTGAAGATTCTCATACAACACTTGAATTCAGACAGATGTCAAGATGAGCAAATTATCTTTCAAATTTTAATGAATTTAATGGCTCACAATGAATCGAATAAAGTTTTATTGCAATCAATATTAGCATTGCCATTTACTCAAGATTTCAAAGGATCTATGGATATCGGCCAAAAAATGGTGCAACGAGCAAAATCTCTTGATGTTAAAGCAATGTCGAAGTGTCTTGAAACCCTATGCATATATGGCAATGGAAAAGAAAGACTGAAATTATTACGCACATGTGTAAATAGTGACATGCAAATAGCTGTTACAGCAGTGTCGTAAGTATTCTAATTTTGTCATATGTTCTCAAATGACATATCTTTTAATTTTGAAATTATGTTGGAATATAGGCACAGTGTATTATTATTGAACGATACAAACATAAAACTAGAAGATGTTTGCCAATATGTCTTAAATACTGCCTTATCTTCGACGAAAGTGGAAATACATGAAGCTCTTGCAAATGTCTTGGGCCAAGTAGCTTGTGTCTCATCAGGAAAGGGAAAAATTATTTTATTAAGGTATTTTGTTAATATGCAGTTTATAAATAGTTTCATAAATATAGTCCCATAAATATGAAATGGAGTAACTAACAATACCCTATCTTTTTTTTTTAGTGAATTGTCAGATAACAGAAAATGGAGAGTACATTGTGAATGTTGTACAGAAAATATAAAGCAAAATGCCGAATCCAACATTCATTGTCTGCCAAGGACCTACAATCATATTTTTAATACGTACTTCAAACTACTTTCCTCTACTAACGTTTCCATACGTTTGCAAATTTCTAAAAGTATTCTTTCGCTTTCAAATCATATTAATTCATTTAATTCGAATGAGATAACGAAGAAATGGCTTCTTTATATACATGATGAAAATGTTGAGATTCGGTGGAATATTGCGTCAGTAATCGGACAATTATTAAGTAATAAAATGTTGGAAAGTAATAATGAACTTTTGCCGGATACTGTACCAGACGATTTGGACGAATATGTTGATTTAATTATTAATGTTATAGCCAACACGCTTATGACTGCGTTGAATACGTCTAATCATTCCTTACATGATACATTATTAGAAACTGCCAAAAATTTCGTATGGTAAGATATCGAAGATATTTAATCGTCCAAACATTAAGTTATTTTTTTTTATTAATTGACCATTAATTGATGTAACGATTTTAGTGTTCCGTTACATTTAACCGAAAGAAGGATTTTGGATGTATTTTTAATTACAATAACACATCCGAATTCATCACACGCAGCTGTAGCATCCGCTACAGCTATGTATCGGGATGTTGCTAATTTCTTAAATCTTTCCCCAAAGACTCTATACATTCGATACCGAAAGGATTTCTTAAAAGTAAGTATAATTATAAATTATTACAAAACGTGCTTACAAATTGTGATGTCCGTTTTTATCAATTTATTTTGTAGCTTCTCATGAAACGTGCTGTTAGCAATTATATCTATTTCTCATACAATATGGCAACTACGGTACATCGCGTTGCTAAATGCATAGGATACGAAGGATCACGTCAATTGTTGTATAAGGACGGTCATTATGCGGTCTCCTTTCTGATCGCCATTATTGTTGAAGTGCCACAAGCAAATGCACTTCTATACGATATAGCCGAATTGATACGAATGGACATAAAGCAAATGCTTCAAGAATATTTTTCAGTAAGTAAAATTATGTGTTCAATTATTTAACTGAATTGATATAATGTAATTTAATTACTTACCACAACCCACCACCACCATTTTTTATATGATTTAATTTTTAAAACAAAAATTTTTTTTTTGGCTTCAACGCAGGTAACACGGCAATTTTAAAATAGGATACTGTATGTCTCTTTTCCTTCTTTTTTCAGTATATTTACAGTTATGCGTTCTTAGAAACACCTTTCCGAATAGCTACGGAATGTTTGAAGCTTGTGACAAAAATAACGGAAACTAGTCTTGTACTTCTTACAAAGCAGTCTTTTATGGTAAAAAATTTTAATTCTTGTTATTAAATTTTCTTAACTTTTATATGTGAAAAATGTGATAAAATGTACATATATGTATAATATATATACTTTTGTAGGGAATTTTTGAAGAACTTATGTTAAATTTTTATGAGTCGCCTGAAAAAATAATAGGCTTGTTAGAAATCATCTCGGAATATGATATTAATCAGAAAGGAAAATTTGGTACGCAAGAGCAAGTTGTAAGTGCTTTAATAATTACGTTATGATTATACGATGAATACATGCAGCAATGTAAAATACATTGAAATTTACATAAACAGGCGGCTTATTTAAATCTACGATTACATGGAATATTGGTGAATTTTGATATAAAACTCGGCCCTAAATCAGATGAACACACGCAACAATCTGCACTTGCTTCACTAGCTGTTTTAATTCGCTACATGGGTGCCACGTACTTAACTCCGCTTAGATACAAAATCTTAGCTACATTGCGAACCTCACTTGGATTTAAAAGGCCAGGCTTCTCGCGCTTAGTCTGTGACGCATGGGATGCGTTTATCCACAAGTATGTCAAACTACTATATACTAATATAAACGGAAATATGTTAATTACGTTCTGAAATGGTAATTCTCAAAATCTGCTTTCAGTATAGCCATTGAAGACTTGGGATCGCTATTTCCAACAATATGCGTATCGTTAATACCACTGCAAAAAATATTTCCGGAAAAAGTCAACAATATGTTAGAGTTTCTGATTATTCAGAATAGTGGAGGACACAACAATCATATTTCGGAATTATTTTTTATAGATGACATGAAAGTCCCCACTCATATATCCGATGTAGTCAAGGCACATATTTTACAAGCAAGGTAAATATCTATAACGTATATTTAACTTGCATATAATTTGCGTTTTTATATTTTTATATTTTATAAAAATCTTTAATCGTAGACCTGAGGGATTTGACGCTAATTTAAAATTGTGGTTGAAACGGATTACGCACGAAACCGATGAAGTACGAAATAGAGCTCTGAAACACTTGCAAATATTTTTGGAGGAGCATCGTAGTGAGCTCAACAAAATGATCCTAAGCGAAACCGATGTCCATCCATTAATCGTTGAAGTATGTTGATGATTATTACATATTACACGTATAAATTATGCGTATATTATTTATGTATGTAATATATTTGTTATTTTAAAGCTATTGGATACTCTGCTAATCGGATGTCAAGATAAGGACGAATCTATCCGTTTATGTTATGGAGAATGTCTCGGAGAATTAGGAGCTATCGAACCGAGTCTTCTTCCGCGAAGAATTATTTCTAGAGGTACTTGATTTTACATTTTTATCATAATAAATATGAAAATTCTTAGCCTTCGTAAACTTTCTAATTCTGTAATTAAAATTTCTTTTTATGTTATAGAGGATAGTAAATTTATAGCGGATATGAATGAAGAATTTGCATGTGCGCTACTTTCCGAACATGTACGCGCTTTCCAAATGCAAAAAAATAGCCAAAGTATGGATTGTTTTTCACTTGCCATACAGGTATGTAATCCCGTATACCGTACGCGTTACACATGTGCATTTATGGTAAAAAAAATCATAATTCTACTTATCAATGTGATTATTTTCCAGGAAATATTAAAAGCATATGATATTTCTCCGCAAGGTCGAAATAGTGAATTGTGGAATAATTTACCGCCCACAACGCAACAGATTATTATCCCCTTCCTGACATCACATTACAAAATAGTGACTGTTAGCGATGACGATGAATTTCCGCATCCCATTTACGGGTAATCTTTAGATGAAATTTCAATCTGCTATTATCTCACATCGAACGATAACTCATACAAAAATTTACAGTTCCGAAGTTGGTTCTTCAGTCGAAAACTGGGCTTATAACTGGCTTTGCAGTATGTCTAATGCTGTACGTGATACAACGCTCCACAATGTATTACAGGCATGCAAACTGGCATTTAAACGGGATATAAAAACGTTAACATTTTGTCTACCGTACATTGTGTGTAAGTTAGAACGTTAATGTGTCCATTTATGCAATAATTATTTTAATACACACACGTATATATTGCTCTTTTATCCATCAGCATACATAATCGCCAATAATGGAAAGGAGGAACATGCTAAGATTAGGGAAGAGATGTTAGCCGTGATCAATGTTAGACAGAAGTCTGTACTGGATCCAGAACTTCTGCGTCACCGACCACTTCGATACGGACAGAGCGTAAAGGCTGACGACAAGAGAATCTCGGAAGAAACTAGGCGTACACGCTGCTCGCGAGTTAGCACGAGTCTTTTAATAATTTTATTTAACCTTTTGATTTTTCTTGATATTGTCGTTAAATGTTTTCGTATGATTGAAACAGGTAATCTTTTCTATATTGGATCATTTACAAAGATGGCTTAGAGAACGAAGATTATTTCAAGATGACAGATACGAAGCGATAAAAGGTTTATAATTAAAAAATGTTTTATTTATCGCATACTGCGTTAATTTATACGATTTGTATAGATATGACTGATATTTTGTTTTGCTGATATTTCTAGAATTCTGTGGTAGATTAGACAGTCTGGTAATAGCAGAGGGTTGTTATCAATCACGAGAATACCACCGTGCACTGATGTATCTGGAACAACATATGGCGTCTAGTAATAAAGGTTTATCAGAATTAACGGAGGGTGGTTTACTCGCTGTAAGTAATGTTCTATTTGTGTTTAACGTGGTATACGTGATATTTCTCTGTTCCACAAAGTAGAATTATCTGTTGCAGAAAATTTATGCGCAACTCGATGAACCCGACGGAGTATCTGGTCTTTTAGTGACTCAAGATCAGTCTCCTACCTTACAACAATTGGTTTTAGCTCATGAAGTTAATGGACAGCTTCAGGTACTATTAGACATATCAAGTAATTGTATTTTGAAGCTATAATGCATATTTGCTTTGCAAAATTACATTTTCAAATATAAATTCGATTAGGACGCAGCTACGTGTTACGAGAGACTCATGCAGACAAAAGACTCAAAGCATACGTACGTTCAAGGTATGATTCAATGTTACCTCGGTCTGGATCAACCATTCACTGCCAAACACATTACGGAGGGTTTGTTGAACAGCAGGTAATACTATTACAGTGCAGAAATAAATATATACTTAAATTGGACTATTTGTAAACTAAAAAATGGTTTCAATATGACAGGCCAGAATTAGAGCCTCTCATAACCGAACGTGAACTTTTTTGGAAACTCGCTCACTTTTCCCGATTTGACGAGGCCTCGCAAAAAAATATAAAACACGCATTACTAGATGATCTCATAAATGGAACAAAACCGGATTTGCTCTCGTTAAAGAAGAACTTGGTATCGTTATTAGAAGATGCTTCTCGACCAGGAGCTTATCAACAAAGTTACTCGTATATTATGAAGTAAGTATTAATAATTTTTATTTTCTCTAAATTATTGAAATGTATTTGTTATATTGTTTTCAGATTACACATACTGAACGAATTTGATAAAGCAACTTCAATGATGTTAAACAATGCAGAGGGCCTTCCAGCAATGCTGGAAGAATGGGAGAAACGTGGGCAATTGTTGAGAGCATCTCGCGGCGTAGAATTTGTTTTGAGTATGCGCAGAGCTACTTTAGATTTAGCTGTACAGCTACAACGAAAGACTCAAAACATAGAAAATTTAATGCTTAAGCAAGAGATCGGCAAAATCTGGTTAAAAAGTGCCAAAATTGCTAGAAAGTATGTATGACATTATTCTTTTCATTATTTGGTTATTTCCGTGTTAAACGAATTGTTTCATGTTAGGACTGGCCTGCATCAACAAGCGTACATGCACATTTTATCAGCCAGTGATTGGTGTCCACCACAACCATTGTACATAGAGCAAGCTCGATTATATTGGCAGAAAGGTTGTCAAGAAGATGCTTTTACCACTTTAAATCGTTGTTTCTCAAATTGTTTTCAACCAGCGCAATATTACAAACAATTGCCTTCAGAAGACTGTAACGAAGAAAGAAGACACTTTGCAAAGGTCTGTAATGCTAAACGATTTAAAATTCATTGACTATCAGAAAGTAACTAGTTATTTCATATCTACACTTCTTTCAGGCAAAGCTTCTTTTTGCAAAATACAACGATGAGACTCTTAACATCGATACTGACGGTTGTATCCTTAACTATAAAGAAGCAATCGAAGTATGGAAATGCTGGGAAAAAACTTGGGTATCGTGTGCTCAGTATTATGATACTATTGTTGAGAGATTGTCGGAAGACGATAAAGATAGAAATAGGCGGTAAGTTTGTGCTATAAAATACAGCTTAATTTTCTCGTGATATGATTGATTATAATAACATTTAACCATTAACATTTTTATTCAAGAGACCTGCAAATACACATGATGAATTTTTACGGCAAATCACTTCAACATGGCTGCAAATACATTCATCATTCAATGCCTAAGATGTTGACCATTTGGTTAGATCATGCGTCTCGTGCTACGATTACTTCCGATCCACCAGACATTATTAGACTTCGTCAAGATCGTCTATTAAGAATGACTCAGATTATGGGTACCTATCTATTTAAATTAATTACAAGATTTATGAGTGTAAAATAAATGATTAATTTTTATCATTGAACAAAGTGAATTGATATGTGAATTGATTTTCACATTTCAGAGGTCTACCTTCAGAGATTACCGACATTCATGTGGTTAACAGCATTCAGTCAACTTGTATCGAGGATTTGTCATCCGTCTCCGCAAGTGCAAAATACCCTTCGTACGATTTTAGTAAAATTAATTTCAGCATATCCGCACCATTGCTTGTGGATGATGGCATCAGTTTTTAATGTAAATTTTATTTGTGTATATAATTTTTTATATGTGCAATTAACAAAAATATAAAATACGCTTTATTTATTTTGCAGTCTTCATATCCGGCGCGACAAAAACGATGTCAAGAAATCTTAAATCATGCGCAGTTGAAAACAATGGACATGTCCAAGCTTATTAAAGATTTCCATAGACTTTGGGAAAGACTAATTGAATTATCTAATAAATCGATACCAGAAGTAAGTTATTTAAACGTAATATCAGTAAAATTAATAATAAAAGAATATGGAAGCGTTTGACCACGTCCCGATTGACCACAGCCACTCACAGCGGCCGGTGCTTAAAGATTTTCCACTGTTCAAGCACTGTGAGTGGCTGGTGGTCAATCGGGTGCTACCCAAGAATATACTTGTACCACGAATTAAAGAATATAATGTGTATCATAATAATGATATTCTTTCGATTTTATAATAGGGAGTACTAAATACCACTGTGACTCATTTGTCAAAAAATTTACCAAGGTTACTTGCAAGTAAGGAATTCAGCTTAATCATGATGCCAACAACGAAATTCAGACAACTACATCTTCCAGCCAAGAACGCTTCGATTGTGAATCATAATCCATTCTTGTTGTACGTATTTCATTTATTATTGCAACATTTTTCTTTTGTAACAGCGCGATATATTTTATGTTTGTAACACAGGAGATGGATACATATAACAAAAATAGAAGAAAACGTGGTAATAATGCCGTCACTTCAACGGCCGCGACGAATCGCGCTGAGAGGATCAGATGGTAAAGAATATCTTTTCATGTGTAAACCAAAAGATGATTTACGTAGAGACTTCAGATTGATGGAATTTAATGATATCGTGAATAAGTATCTCCAAAATGATCCAGAGTCACGACAAAGGAGGCTTTATATACGCACATATGTAAGGCTTGCTAGCGATACATTTTGTTTAGATTTGATTTTAATAAATGATCAACTATCCTTAATTTACAGAGCGTGGTGCCATTAAACGAGGAATGCGGTTTAATAGAATGGGTACCAAATCTGGTTGGTTTTCGACCTACTATTATGAATCTATATAGAGAAAGAGGTATTGCACCTACAAATAAGGAACTTAAAACGATGATATGTGGTAAGCCTAATATGACTATTGAGAAACGCGCGCTTGTAGAAAAAATTACCACCTAAATTAATTTCTAAATATTTTCATTAGCATTACGAGATTCGTTAGAAAAGAAAAGGCAAATGTTTCTGGAAAAGCTATTACCACGACATCCTCCTATATTCGGGGATTGGTTTCGCATTATGTTCCCTGATTCATATGGATGGTATGTGTCAGTAAAATACATCTTACATATGCATTTCGTATAATTCTGTATACATATAGATATATCAATTATCTGACTTTTTGAAAAAGGTACGAAGCTCGCACGGCATATATTAGGACAACTGCTGTCATGTCCATGGTAGGATATATACTTGGGCTTGGTGATCGCCATGGAGAAAATATATTGTTTGATTCTACATGCGGAGATTGCGTTCATGTTGATTTCAACTGCTTGTTCAACAGGGTAAATATCATACTTGGAAATTAAATTTTTAAAATACATATATATGTAATGCACATACATGGAAACATGTAAATGTTGTTTCTCCTCTTATCTTAACTACTTATCCCGATTAATGTACTGTATACACCTTATAATTCTTAGGGTGAATTTTTTGACTGGCCTGAACGAGTACCATTTCGTTTGACACATAATATGGTAGATGCTATGGGTCCTTTAAAGATTGAAGGACCATTTAGACGCGCCTGTCAAATTACCATGCGAGTACTTCGGCAAGAATCGAGTACATTGTTGAGCGTACTCACACCTTTCGTCTACGATCCACTCGTCAGTTGGAATAAGAATCAGCCTGGTGAAGCAGCTGAAAAAACGAACGAAAAAGTATAACGAATATGTTCTTTTATATTAAATTACGTAAGAAAAGATACAAAAATAATCCATTAATTTTTTTTTAGGCCGTAGAACATATAAAGAATATTGAGCAACGATTAAAAGGCTTAATACGATATGCTGGAAGAAAGGCAGAAAATATCGCTTTACATCTTAGTGTCGAAGGACAAACTAATCATTTAATTTTGGAAGCGACAAATTTAGATAATCTGTGCCAAATGTATTTTGGTTGGGGTGCATATTTGTAACGAGCATTTTCGAAATAGGATTGCAGGACAGAATCCCGCATGTATAAATATTAATGGATAGTAATCTACGAACCATACTATTGCCGAAGCTTCTACACATAATTTTCAAGTGTGTTGTGTTGTTTTTTTTTTTTACTTTTTACAGTATTATATTTCTTAATTACACATTTACGACTTTATAATTTGACACTAATTTCATCCGAGCCCAAACTTCGAAGCAACATGAAGTATGAAACAGCTGTGCTTAACACCTACAAATATTAGAATATTTTTTTATTGTACATATACATATATTATAGAAACCTTATAATTTTTTATATATTTTATAATTCAAGTACTAATTTCTCTTACTCCACTAAAATTCTCCAGATGCATTACGTAGATTTTTCCTGCGGTTATTTTACTAGGTTTTTGACTACGCAACATGAGCAAATAGATTTCGGTTTTCAATAAAACTGGCAATTCATACCAGGCAATTGTATACACAGTTTTGTAAATCATAGAACTCTATATGGATATAATATATATAATACACATGTGTATATATGTATATGTGTCTATGTCTTTCTTAATGGGACAGTAATGTTATTGTTACCTCGTATATCAAAGCATCACCGGGTATACAAAAGAGCAGCAATTGAAAAAGTGCCATGATTAAATATGAAATGTATTTAATCGACTTGGAGATTTCATTTCCAGTTATATTAGCAGTCGCAATTTGAAGACCTACTAGACACATTATGAGACTGCTAGCTAATGTTTGTAGAAATAACATGGGGCTAAAAACTGTTTCCATATAATCGCAAAACCTAGATGCAAAACTGCTATATTTTCATCACCATTCTTAATATATAAAAACAAATATATATTAAATTATTTCAAATTATTACCAGAGAATCGTATAATGATGTTTAATAATATCTATCGTATGCAATTTAATTTTTTGCATATCTTTTTTAATATATACATGTTGTACCTAAATAAAAAGACTTAATATGTTTACAAGAACGAAATAATCATCCTAAATATATTAATTTATAATAATACGTGATGATGATATATAAAAGAAACTTTTGAAAGAAGTACTAACGGAATCAATCTTGGTGCCAATATCTTTAATTTTTTTTTGGAGTACTTTGAAATGGCCACATGTGTGAAACAACGCTGTTGCAATTAAAGTATCAGTTCCCAAAATAACAAGGCCACACAAGCTTGTCGCTATCATTTGCGAGAGATAAGTAATCTACGTAAACGGGAATTTTTTATACGAATTATTATCACACGAACAATCTCGAAGAATTCCTGAAAGTAAGAATCCTTACCTCGTACATTGGAAAACTATAGTAAGTTTCTGGGTATAAAGCTAAAAACGGAAAATGCTTTGTGCTATTATTGGTGCCTTTGATCGTAACAATAACAATTTCGATTATAGGTAGACTGAAGAAGAACATTAAAGAGTTACAAATCAAAAATAAATATCTTTTGGTATATAAATATCCTTTCTTCACGTATCTGCAAGTGAGTAACAATGAAATATATGTGTATCCGTAGACGCATTTGTGCATTTGCAATTTGGAAAAAAAAACGTTTATTTACATTGCATATACATCCGTGTGATTCTTTGAAACATTTGTTGTCAATATATTCCAATAATCTGTTAACATGTATTCGATAAAAGGATCCATTTTTCTTCTATTACTTATCCAAACTAGCGATTTTAATATAGCAAGTAAAATAGTGAGTAATACTGAACTGTATAAAGATAATAAAAGAAATAGAATTACTTCAATTTTTTGTAAAGCGTAATCAAATTGTAATATAACAATCCAATTTGTGTCAATGATGGGGAATTGTGCACATAAATACCTCGTTTCAAGTACAGTAGAGAAATCCTGCCAATTTTCATAAATTTGCAATCCTTGCGGTATAACAATGGCAATCATACATATACAACACAGAATATATCTCACGATACTCGTTGGATAAAGGCCAACAAATTTTAAAACCTTTTTATTAATAAATACGTAATTATTGATATCCATATTACTTGCATCAAAAAGATACACAATAAATGTCAGAAACGATGTTTTGGAAGAGATGAGCAAGCACAAACTTTATATACATCAGATCTACACTAGTTATTATAGCTATTGATATAAACCGTACTAGAGAGAGATCTACAAACAAATATTATAAATTTTTCAATGTTTGAAAATGTATTAGCGAAGTTAGAACTCGGTGTATTTTTAATTAAGTTCTCTTTATTTTACGCAAGTAATTAGTAGACGTTACTGATGACGGAGTCTCAATTAGTAGGTCGTATTGTATTGAAATATCTGTTTAGAGACACAAAATATAAAATGCAGGCTTTATAACTGTTCTCTGTTTATTAATATTTCATACTAATGATAGCTAATTTGCAAGATCCAACGTCTTTCATTATTGGAGACACAAAGACAAATTGTTTGAAATTTCCCTTCACTTTGTTTCCTCATTCGCAAACGACGTTTGCTCCCCTAGTTAACTACTAATAAGGCAGTTTAAAGAGACAGATGGTTTTCCCTTTGTACTTTCATACCTTATACTTATTTATTTCCATACAAAATACATGTACGTGTCACAAAGGATAATTATAGCTTCCGGGTGAACGTATACTCCATCTCGCTCCTATAGCGACATTTGCTACAAATGGGGATCGAACACTTATGATTCCCACATGATGCATATAACTCTAGTGGCAGTGAAACGAGACCGAGGACATTTTGCAAATGCGAGAACGTGTGAAATCGAAGAGATAACAAACAACAAATTTATTTCCACGGCATAATTTGCTATGGCATGTGAGTTTCTTTTTGTTATAAAAAATCTTATTACAATTTACAAAATTTAGTAGTTTACGCACATATCAATAATAAATAGGGATCAATTTTCTTATGTCATCTGCTTATAATATAATTCGGAACAATGTGTAAAATCATTTATACAGACAGAATAAGCTTATCCCATATATATATACTAGCAGATATTTAATTCAATAACATCACGAGTATATTCTCATCATGATGCATTAACGTTATAAAAAGATTCTATTTAAAAGTGCTTTATAGTCTCACGTGCATCATAATTTATGCATCATAATTTGTATTAAATGATACACAATATCATAATATGTAGAATGTAGAGTTTTATATTTCAAAAATTGTACTCACTCCCTGTGCGATGTTGAAAACATTGCTAATACGAATGAAAACGTACGAGCTACAGCGTTTTAAGGACATTTTCTTTCTACTTGACTCTTTCCGCTCTCTTCGTATTCCTGACTGGAGATCCACATCTGTTGGAAAGTGCCAATCGACGCCAGTATCGAACCGCCGATCCATGCTCCAAATCTTCTTTCCGCACATCCGTTCGCGCTGATCAATTTAAGACGCATACTAGAGGGTATTCTCATGGATAAGTCTCTATTCAAACGTTCCGGGAAACCCTACAAATGCACAATAATTCGTCAATATGTGTGAGAGGCAATGTTTGCCTTAGTTAATTTTCTATCTATTAAAATTCTACCTGAATAAACGAGTTGCCACCAGTTACTACAACACTTCCGTACAACGCCGGTCGCACATCAACGTCGCACATGCCAACACTGGTTGTGACAATATGCCCTACTCCCAACATAGTGTTACCGACCATACCTCCACGCATTTGTACTATACTAGGATCAAATAACGCCTCTGGTATTCGAAATCTTTCACTTCCAAAGTCCTTAAAATAATTTTTTTTATTTTACTCTGAAGTGTTTGTGTCATAATGTTATACAGACATTGTATGAAAGATTGTTATACCTGATGATACCCAGTCGGGAATTCGTACTGAACTGCAGGAATCGTGGAAACGATCTTCTCGTCAAACGGCGTTTCTGACACCTGAAGTACTGTGGCTTGAAAATCTTGAATCACCTTCTTCACCATATAATTATGCCAAGTCTTGGTAACTTCGGGTAAACCTTTCTTTTTAATCCATCGTGGCTTATCGTGATCTTTGACTACTTCTTTGCTTCCGACCATATAAGGAGGCGACAAGTCGATATCATTATCCTACATTTATTCAAATTAAATAAAGATAGACTTGGAAGATACGATTTGATAAATACATGAGTAATATTTGCATACTTGTAAATACTGTCTGCACTGCATACTTATGTAGTCCCCGCCAAGGGGCGATTTACCAATGGCTTGTGTCAATACAAATCCATCTTGTACAGGCACCGCAGACGTGTGCGTGGCGCCGCTATCGACAACGATGCCGGTTGCTCTGCCATTGGCAAACGCGGCCAAAACTGCATTTTTTACGAGAAAATATGCTGGCACATTGTATTTCTCAAACATCAACTCGGTTAACTTTTCTCTCTTGCTACGCACGTTCCATGGCGATTCAGAAAATAACACAGGATGATATTCGGCGTCGGATTGAATTATTTTTGAATACGTGTAGTCTAAGACCTGGCAGACAAACGGTATGGTCGAGGTTTCAATATAAAAAATCAGATGTATATAAAAATCTAAAAATTGCATTAAAATACTATTCATTTTACCTTCTCAAAATGATCCCAATCTTCAATCATGCCCTCTTTCATGTAACTCGCAACCTCCATATTCTTCCGTGGAACATGAAGAATTGTAGTATCGATGTAATACTTTGTCCCATTTTGAGTGATATTGCTGTCAGGCTTTTTATCATCGATATCCATGGGTTCGACCTTTGTAGCTGTGCCGTTGCCATCGTCCCCTATTCCAACGACAGCTGGGATTTCCGCCTTCGGAGTATCCTCCTGGGCATAGCCCACTCTCAGGGAGTGATGACCCAAGTCAAAGACCAACGCTCCTATTTCGTCCCCGCCATACAGCATGCCACCAGACATCTTGGCAAATTGTCAGATCCCTTCAAGAATAACATTTATAAATATGAGTAATATGTTGTACGCAATATGTTTTTGTAATAATACTCTCGATGACAACGATAGCATGCAAATTTTACGCAATGACGTGCAGCAGTTATGTCTTAAACATGTCGTTATCGTGTTCGCAAGCACTCACCTAATCTCTGCAGTAACTTCCTTATAAGAAGAATTCAATGAAACGGCGTACGAATATTTTGTCTACGTGACAGCTACATGAACATTTAGTTTTGTGACCTTGCGGCTTACGTATAACCATAACCTCAATTTGAGAGACGCTTCCAAACCGCGGCCGGCATCGACCATAGACATAATTGTAAATAGACCGAGCTTGTATTGCTTGTAAATGCATCGATTATCGCGCCATCACCGCGCAGACGCGAATGAGAAAATTAAGGGAGAGATACAATTTTTCTCTTTAATTTGGACTTTTTCACGACATATATATATATATATATATATATATATATATATATATATATACAATATATATATAATTGCTAACAAAGATTTTATGGATCCCATAACGATAGTATTTTATTTTTGTAATTTGATTTTAAATTTGAGATTATCTTAAATGTAATTTCGAGATGCCATACATATATATTTTATCACCGACGAGATATTATATTAAAGACCGCATATAATGCGACAATCTAAATGGGGTTCGAGTCTCTGCTAAGTGGGGTTTGAGTCTCCGCTAAGTGAGGGTCCGAATGCGCGCGCGCGCATTCGAATTACCCTCACTTAGCGGAGACTCAAACCCCATTTAGCGAAGATTCGAACCTCACTTAGTGGAGACTCGAATTATATATTTAGTGAGGATTCAAACCCCACTTAGCGAAGATTTATAACCTACTCGCGCATTCCTGAATCGCAGAGAGAATTATGTTTTGCCGGTTTTCGCGTTTCATCCGCGGTTCACAGGTAACTTTTACTTACTGAGCATTTAATAGACAGAGAGCGCAGTTTTCCCTCCCCATGATCTATATAGTAAACAGTCTATGCTCAGACATAACACGGCGAGCATGATGGCCGTATCTCGAAAGAGCGAGAGTTTTTAGATTTATGATTATTGTTGGTGTATATACCTATTTGTACATTATATTCGTGCCTGAATATGTAGTATAATAGCGATCTAGAAATTTTAAACAGAATAATACCTGTTTATCTTGTGTCTATAGTTTATATCACTTCTACGCGTATCATCTCTCGCAATGTGTATACATAACTGACTTATTAATAACATATTTAATATCATATTTATTCTGTAAATAATATTCTGGTAATATAAATTAAAAAAAAAATGGTTTCATCGTGTTGCATATGCTCGAAGGAAAATGTTCCCTCGGAACCATATCGGTCGTTTCATAGGTACCTGAGATCTAACTAATATTTGATTGTAATAAGGACTAATCGTATTTAATAGAGTTATACAATAATGATTGTTGATAACATGCAATATACTACATTAAATTTTTAAGAGAAACTTTGAGACATGTTTACTAATATTTAATTTAGATTTCCCATTTTAATTAAATTTTTATATAAATAAATAAAATTTTTTAATTTTATACACTCATATACATTTAATACATTTTTTAATAAAAGTTTCAAAATGTATAACATTACAGGATACCAGCAAATGAAGAAATGAGGAATAAATGGTTCGAGAAAATCGGTCGTATTGTTTCATACAAAGGGGCCAGGGTTTGCAGTGATCATTTCATAGAAAATGATTATCATGACATAAATCCTTATTCTAGAATCAAGAGACTAAAGAATACTGCAGTTCCTTCGATGATCCTACGAAAAGAGTGAGACAAAATTCTTTAATTAAGAATAATAGATTGAGAGCTAAATTACTTTACAATAATAAACATATAAATTATTTTATGCATTTCCATTTAGAAAAAATATAAAGAAAACATCATTAGTTCAAAAGACTGCTGTAGATTTATATAATAATTCTGAAATCATATTTCAAAATGAAAATGATATTACTCTTGACAATTCAGAAAATCTTGAAACTAATGCGAGCAATGACATTGAAAGCAATGAAAGGTGCGTATAAAGAGATAATTAATGTTACATAATTTTTAATATAACAATTTTATTTGCAGTGAAGATGCAAGTAACGAACTAATGTTGACTCAGGATACAAATGAAAATTTAATTATTTTCTTAAATTCTGAAGAAGAAATAAATGTTACTTGTATTGATAATGAAGAAAAAATTGATTCCAATTTTGAAAATAACAATGATCTAAGTGGAGAAAGGTAAGATAAACTTGAAGGAAAGAAAAATTAATCTTTATTTTACATCTTGCAAATATTATAAATAGACATTTTTTATAGACAATGTCCATCGTCTAATTTAAAAAATTCCGAAATGAAAATTTTAAAATTGTCCAGACACAATACAGTATGCTTCACAAAAGCAGACTTTTTATCAGATGAAAAGTGGACAGAGTTTTTAAAATGTATAACTTATAATGAACGTGAAAATAGACTTATGCAACAAAAAAACAAGTCCTTGCAAAAGAAGATTTCGGTACTTCAAGATATAGTGCAAGATTTGTTGAGTAAAAAAAAAGAAAGTTGAATAACGAGCAATCTTATAAATATACATTATTTTAACATTGATAATAAATAAATTATATTACATTTTGTTATTATATTGATGTTATTTATATAATAAATATATAGATATCATAAATAACTAATAATTTGAAAATGCGTATTAAATTAATAAAAATGTGAATTTGTCTTATTTTAATCTATATAACACTTAAATAATTCATAAAACTAAGGGTACATGTGTGGCTAGCTTTTACATTAGAGACAAAGAGAGAGAAGACAAGTCTTTTAAAGCTTTCTTTCTCCTTCTATAATTATAGGTATAGCGCATGATCGTACGTGCAATCTATATTTACTATGCGCTATGTCGTCGCCCTCCCCAATACTCTCCATTGCTATACCCCCTCGCGCGTCCTCGCGTTTGTCTCCCGACTCTGCGACCCCCATCCGATACGCGGGCTTGCGACGTCGCTTGCAACGGCAGCGGTCGCCGCGCTACCTAGTTTGACATTTCCGTTGCGATCGAGCGAGCGGCGCGGAGCGGAGCGGAGCGGCGAGTGGCGAACGGTGCGCGATCGCAGAGGCGGCGACGGGCGACCTCGGTTTGTTTCGCGCCTACGCGCTTTCGAAGACGTGTGTCGAAGTGTTTCGACGACGGTGACTACGGCCGGCCCAACGTCGACAATTCCCTCGGATTCCCTTTCCTCACGAGCGACGGTCGTCACACCACCGTTCGCCCTCTCATCTGTATGCCTTGCGTACGCCCCCACCGTCGCCGATTTTCCATGAGTAAGTTATTTATTGATTTCGAAAGGGATACTCTCTTAATAACTCGCGTCACGACGACGACGACGACGGCGACGAGAGTGAATTCAAGAGGGTGTATCCACGACGACGGCCGAGTTACCGTTTTTCCCCGATGACGATGGAAAGTCCGCGAGTTCGAACGCGGCGGCGGAGGCTTCTCGTGTCGTCCGGCCGCCGTTGTGCGTTTCGCGATATATGTAATTTCGTTTGCGAATCGAAATTATACGTGTTCTTCCGTGCGCTCGACGATCTACTTCGTGATCTATTTCGAGTCTCGGAATGTATGATATTATATCCCGAAGTCGCGTGTATAAGATGGCAGGTCGAGAATTACATCTGCACACATGTGCATCACAAATGTGCACCGAGCGCGAAACGGGGAACGGGATCGTGGAAACTGAATTAAAACGTTCCCGCGGCGAGTTCAAGCGGTTTCAGTCGCTACGAGAATGAGTATAAATTATAAATCATCACCCATGCATTCGTTTTGTCTCTGTGTACTCTGACATTGTATATAATTATGCTATTGTATATAGGTACCTTTCATATCTGAATGATATATTAAATGTGCAAGATTAACTACCTTTTATCTTGTTTGTAGACGTTTCACTTCTGTAAGATCAATCTCTGAGATACAAGCGGTGATAAATTATAGAGACTTTTGCGGAGTCAGAATTTAAGGATGCCAGTGATAAAATCTTATTTTTACAAACTCACTTGCCGTGCCATTTTTCACTGATAATTCCTTTCGTGATAACAACTGCAGCAAAGATTCTTATATTAATAGCGACGATGGGTGGTCTTATCTAACAAGTCATTATTTAATTGCTGATAAAGATAGAGAGATTTGAAACAATTATATTTCTTATAAGTGATAATTTTATAATTTGGATCTCTATAAGACATTTAATTCTCTTATATTTTTGTATGATTGATTAAGCATCTAACTTGTGTGCATTACAGATGTTGATATTGTCTTCCCACAGCCATTGGTAATGCAAACATCCTTCCTTGATCTGAAGATCTCTGCAAGATGGTTCTCATCGTCCAGTTTCAATTTTAGCTGAGATTAATACAGAAGTGTAAGCAGCTACTTAGACACTCACAAATGGCAGAGCATTTGCTTTTATATTATTTATAAATAAGTATAACAAGAAATGCAACAAGTAATTTAATCTGCATCACCAAATTGTAGCAATTTGAATTTCTAACGTTGAAGAGATTATACATACAAAATTCAAATAACACTGTTAAATATACACATGTATATTTAAAATTTATTACATCGTTAATTTATATGACTTAATGTAATGTTACGTTAGCTAAAAAAATATATATATAATAATATAAAAAACTATGCAATTCGGACTTGATTGCATTTTAGATGAATGTATAAATAATATATTTTACAGTAAAATGTACAAATAATTTTGCATTTGTAGAGCGAAACGAATACGGTCCAGCTTGGTGGTGATGCGGGGATGTGGATCTGCTTCGACCCGATAGGAAGCCGAATAGGCTGGGGTACTTCCATTTTATTTGTCGTACTCTTGTATTGGACCTCTATTACCATTGATGCTAGCCTAACGAATGCAGCGGCGTCCAATGTCCCGCGTAATACCGTCACGTCGGAGACACCAGCGTCGGCACACCACGAGAACGACGAATGCAGGAATGTGACCACTGACAATAGAGAGGGTACATTTAAGAATTCACCACTGAAATTATCATAGGCCTGTTCGTTTTAACTGAACTGGCTGCACTAATTTATCTTTTTCTACATTGGAAGAAGAAAGATAAACTCTTGAACTAGCCAGTTCAGCTAAAAAGAACAAGCCTCACGCGTAGAAACCCGAAGAACAATTTTTCTCGGGTTGCGAAAAAATTTATCTTTACTTCATCGGCGAAATGTGTGGCTCTTGTGTCTGTACAGGTACTGGACTGTCAGTGGTCAGCCATGGATCCGGTTATCCTCATTCGCCGATAGTGCCTACCTTTCTGAACGGAGCTCTTACCTGCCAACCCTTTCAAGGAATTACCGTGAATCACATCTACTTTCAACTCGCAAATGCCTTCTTCCTATTGTCACACCTTGCACCAAGCGGCATACATGGTGTACTCTATTTAAGGTGCACTCTACTTGTGGGCTGTGCCTTTCTTGCTTTGTGGGGCTGGACAATAGCTTGCTGGCTGGATGCTGTTCTCTGGAATGCTCTCTTTGTTGTCATCAACTTCGTCCATGTATGCACGCTTCTTTACAAGCTCAGGCCTATCAAGTTTACAAGGGAAATTGAAGAGGTAAGCGGAGATCAAGTAGAAGACAATGATGAGAGGGAGTATTAATTAATTATTTATAAAATTAATACACAGAGAAAAGCAGACAGTAGTATAAATTATTTTACATGTAATACATAACTTTAAATATATCATGGGAACCTTTTATGCTCATTTATCTATATTTTTTAGAACTATTATTATATATCTTATAAATAGTGCACTAGAAATTTTCTTGAGAAGTAGTACAGTTAGATACGATGTTTTCTATGTCATTTGCTTTCGTTTGACTGCAACATTTGTATCATACACATAGATTTCTGATTTATTTTTGCACTGTTATTACAAATGTATTATTACGAATGACATTTATTTAATCCCTATTAAAATTAGACATAAAATTTATATATTTTATTTAGTAGAGAACCTGTTGTTAAATATTAGCGATTAATGGAACAACAGTTAATATATTTATAGTACAATATAGATAAAGTTTTGAAATCTTCAATGTATATTTATTTTTACATTTAAAATGGTTGTTTAAAATAAAAATATCTCACGGTCGTCTTCTTTTATATAGGTATACGTTGCAGTGTTCCAGCCATTACGGGTGTCGCGTCATCAATTCAGAAAAGTATTAAATTGTATGAAGATCATTCGCCAGTTGAAATATCAAGAGGTTTATGCACAAGAAAAAGTGACCAAAGTCGATTCTTTATCATTGGTGCTATCGGGAAAGTAAGAACGGACTTAAATTTTTTAGATTTATTCATTATAAGAGTCAATTTATTTAAAATCATATTCTTATTCTTTACAGACTAGTTGTCTCGCAAAATGGAAGAGCATTGCATATCGTCTTCCCACATCAGTTCCTGGATTCTCCAGAATGGTTTGGTGTCTCGACAGATGAATACTTCCAGGTAAATTATTAATCTATCGTCAATATAGTCTTCATATCAGCAAATTCTCTTATTAAAGTCGATGTTTTTCTGACTAATACGATTGGTATGTTCTTTTTCAAGATGGTGCATGCACTTTCTTACATGGTACATTTTCCCTCTTTTTCTCTTCACGTTGGAAAAAACAAGAAAAGAGATAAACGTGGCATGCACTGTCTTTAGAAAGAACATTAATTCCAGTATGTGTTAATACAGATATACATATACGTATATAATCGATATCTCACTTTTTGTTTTAGGTATCAATAACAGCTATGGAAGAATCAAGGATATTATTATGGCATAGAGACAAACTAAAATTAAGCATAATTAGCGATCAATTCCTGCAGGCAGTGTTTGATCACATTTTGGGCAGAGATGTAGTTAAAAAATTGATGCAGGTATAGTTCATTTCTTTTATAAAAATCATCACGCTAATCGAATGTTTCCTATACTATGATTTATTAAGTTATAAAATTGTTAGGAAGCTTGAAAATAAAAAATTTTCAATACATGTGTTGTTCTACCATATTTATTTGTGATAGGTGAGTGAAACGATGGCTGCTAGCAGTCATCAGCAGCAGAATGGACAAATAATTGGTCTGGGTGGTATTGGAGCCTTAGAAAATGATGCTGATACAAAACTTTTTGTTGTAAAAAAGACTGGTGATAGTCAAGGCATTACTGCTCTCATCAGTCGTCAACTTCAAGGTATATATGCATTTTTTACAATGTTTATTTTTACGAATATTGAAGAATTCAACCAAAATGTGTATGATAAGATTGATATTTTTTTTTGTATTTAAACTTTCATTGATACGTTTTAATATATTGGGACACTATTTTTTCTTAAAACAAAACAACTATCTTGTATATTTTTCATAAATTTTTATCAACAATCCTTGTATAATTAGCAAAATGCACATTTTCTACATTATTCAGGCATGCGCATGTTTTGTATGTATCCAGTTTTTTCACTTTTGTAATATTATTCTTATATTTTCAACATTTTCATGATAACTATAATTTCATAGTAAATATAATTTTGCTCATATATGTATTTTCTAGCTTGTCATGTTAAAATTTTTGCTAACATTTCATACAAATAATGGTTATTTACATGTAATTTTCATTTTAAGTAATATAGTTTTGACAATGTCTTGTTATATTTGTCAAGCTGTAGTAATATCATAGATCTTTGTATATTTCTTTACATGCACCTTTTTTTATGATTTTGCATCAACTTTGATTTTGCTTTGGAAATAGAAGAGAGAATGCCGCTGCTGTACACGAATCAAGATGTACTGAATAATACCCTTCACCATACGAACCGCCTACGTGTACCACCCTGTACATTTGTCCCGCACCCTATGTCGTGCAACGTTCAAACTTCGCTGTAATATCCTTGCCTACTGATCGTGCAACACTCTAGCACAAAAATCGTATGTGATGTACATGTTATGTTCCTGCAATGGATGCATATATATTACACGAATGCAGAGTAATTCCATTAATTGTTCTTCCTGGATATTGTACCAAGAGGTGAGTTTTTCTATGCTTTCGAAAATTCTTATACATAATAATAAAGTCAAATACATGTAAAGCAATACCCATAAACCAGAACCGTTAAGCACACATGTTTTCAAAAAACACATTAAATCATGAAAATTTATTATAATGGAAAGGGGAACGATGTATATTTAAATATTTAGATACTTACGTATCGTAATTCTTACTTTCTTTTACATTTATAACTGATTTGAAACATATTTTTTAAAGACATATTATTTGCTTCTAACAACTGTAATGTAACTTTTTTTATAAGTGAGAAAGTACAGCTATGATAATACATGATATTTTAAATATGTTTATTTGTTGTTTCTTTCCATATTTTGATTAAAAGATATTTTAAAAGTTACTCTCAATTTACAGCGGCGGGAGATCCGAATGCTTGGAGATTGGGAAGAATCGAAGAGACTGATCACGAAACACCCGTTTAATGAAATGATTGTTAAATCGATGTCATCCTCGACAGTCAATATAACGTAACACCGGTGTTTTTACATAACGCAATTACAACAAGCTGATATTCATTGTGACTAAATAATGTGCATATTGAAACTGCGCGTAGAAAAAAATTGAACATTCTCTTGCCAATTAATAATTTTCCCAGTGGCTAGTCAACCGTATGCGATAATAAGAGAAAATTCCATCGTTTTGTAGCATATGAATTCCATTATAGTTTGTAAAGCAACTAATCAATAAGTTTATGCTTCCAGTGTATTTGTTGGGTATGCTTGAACATTATTGAATTTATAAGAGTGGCTAATTTATAATTTACTCCGGTAAAATATTTCGGTATGTTCTATAATGGATGAATAATGGAAAACTTTACAAGTATGCAAGTGTAATGAAATATGAGGGTGACATATTCACAGCGGCGTAACTTCTGTTAATGCGAGGTCTGTGATGTCGCGCTGGGACTTGATAGAAGTCAGGGAGGCCTAAAGAAACTGATTCTTTCCCATACCCGGAAATAGTGCCTTTTTACTTACACTTCCTTTCTTAATGTTTCCATGGAGAAAATATGTACAATATATTGCTATACGCGCCATATGACTTATATATTTATCCAATGTATCTAGTAGAGTTCTCCAAATGTCGCTGTATTACATGTTTGAACGATCCATGTTGTGATACTGTTAAGCAACCGATGTTCACGAGGTCAAAGAGGCACAAGAAGTTACGCCATTATTAACGCATTGGACATTACAAAGTACGTAAAGTATATAAAGGATATATTGTTGCGAGATTTATATCGCTACATTGCTGCTAGAGACGCCGAATCGCGTGTATAACTTTCGATACTTAACGTAAAAAAATAATTATTACAAATTGCTACGTGATTAATATTGTAATTACGATCACATTGCTAAACCTAACATCAAGTTAATTGTTTTATTATTTTATTTATTTACAACAGTGCGTATGGTAATGATTGTTTTTTATAATTGGATAAGTGAAAGTAAATACTTTTTAAGATGTACATTATGTAAAACAAATCGGGGGAAATTGCTTAAAAAAATATCAATAACGTAAGATCGAGAAAAAAATTTTAAAAAGACAGTAATTGGAACAATGAGGCTTCATATACAGGCCTCGCTTTTAAAATATTAACGGTTAAAATATTTCGTAATCGGTAATCAAATTATTGAATGAATAAAACACTTTGGAAACAATTTTGTTTAATCTATAGAAATATAGCATTGAAAATTAGAAAATTGTTAAAAAATATTGATATTAAGCTCACTTAAAGTTGTAATACATACTTTAAGACGACTTTTTATATGTAAAGTCATAGAGTTCAGAATAACACACATACATATTCTATTTCGGATATTACCGACAGTTTATCACATGATGTAACAATTATTCTCTATTATGACACATACATATACACATATACACACGTATACCGCATATCTGTAATTCCGTAACGATATTTTGAACTGAAAATATTTTATGTAGCAAAGTACCGAAATATAGGAATGCCTTTTTGATATGTATAAATGTGAAATGCAGGACCATCAGATTTAGTATTTTTTGCATATGATCCATATATAAAAATAGATGAGTTTATTACTTTCTATATGTGAATGTGAATTATATGTTATTGAATCTTTATTGTTTATTACCTCTTATTGTTGTTACGATTATTTTTGTACGTGAAATTGTTTTAGTATGTAGTTAGGAATAAGCAGAAAGTGGCTGATGAGAGTTTGAGAAATTTAAATTATATTGGATACAATAAGAATGCGTATAAAATGGCAGCGTGAATAAAGAAAGTTAGTTTTAAAAATGGAAGTGATTTTATTAAATTCTCTATTCCATTCTTTTTTATATTAATATTATGTGCATATATAAAGATATACAGTGCAACATGCGATCTCTATAAGAGCGATCGAAGGATTAAATAAGAAGCGAGGATGTTGATAATTTCAACCAAATTTAATTGTTTCCGAAATGTAACGAATAAGAGAACGGTAATTGTTTTTCTAACAAAAATGAGCATCGAGCATCAATATGAAAAGTTATCTTTAAAATAAAATTTTCTCGTTTTCACGAATTCTCCAAAAATTTAAATATGTCTTTCTAATGTTGCCAGTAAGAGAAATTCTAAATAAAGTAAATTCATTATTGTAACAGTAAATAAAAGAAAATTAAGGAATATTAATTAACGCTCGATTCCCCTTCTGACAATAAGCTATAACCCGTATACTCCTTTTGTCACCTGATTGAAAATAATGCAGGTAAATGCAATGATATAATATGTATCGTAAAAATCTGGTAAAAATAGCATATGCTATTTTTTATTATTTTAATGTCGCATCATCAGTGACGTACGTACCGATTAAACGAAATTTTTGCAAAAACGCATACATACATGTCGAGAAAAAATTATCAATTTTCAAGACTCGCAATTGATTTTCACTATATTTGAAATTCTGAATTTTCCGAGTCGCACATGGAATTTTGGAAAATTCTTAAAATTTATACATTAATATGTGATCTCTCTAACTTTGCCGATTATATTTTTCTAATATACTGTTTGCCAATTTTCATGAATTTAAATTTTCATATTAAAATAATCAAATTAGAAATTAATACTAACTATATACATATATTATTATACACGATTCTTCGAATTTTTATTAAAGTTTAGTATATGTGAACACCGATGCTACGTGGAAAGATTTTTACAAAACAATTAAATGTTTTTGTAAATATAATACATACAATTGCTGTATATATAAAATGAAATAAATTTAAAATTAATATTTGAAATTTAGCGAAATTTAACAAAAGCGAGAGAAAAAATTATAGTGCAGCGACAAAAGACAGATCATCTGTACATAAATTTAAAAAATTGATATGCAATAATATTATATATATATATATGTATTATATATATTATCTATATCATTAATAATATATTTTGGAAGTTTGTAAAATATAATAAAACGTTAACGTATATGTGTATATGTAGGTTTATATGCACATTTTTTGCTGACTTTTCGAACACGCCGATGTCGCAAAAGAGTGTAGCTCGTAGCTTTATTTTGTATCACGCGGCACGCGGCGGACGATTGCTCGCGCATTTTTGCTACTCGTCCGGTCGTATTTTCCGCTCTACCGGTTCGTATCATCGTCCCAGTCCTCCGTTTTGGGACCCGCATGGTCGTGAATTTTTGTCAGAAATCTACAGTGAAATCGCATCACTGTGACGTGATATTTGGAGTAGTCGGAGTGCGAAACTGATGATTTAAGGGGGAAGAGCGATAGGGAGAACGACCGAGGTACTGTCCTCCAAAGGACAGGCACTGTTCCGTGGAAGCTTATGAGATCTCGAAAAAAGGCGGTAGGAAGAATAAAGCGCGATACACTGTGCTCTGAGACCGATACGTAACCGTTAAAGAGACGAAGAGAGATTAGAAGGAACGAACAAGGCTCGATTCACGATTGTACGGTAAGTACAGTAAGTACAATATTCGCCGATCCGATCGCGGTGCGCGCCGCTGTTATTTGTGGTTAGGTTTCCCCACGTGGGGCGTACCATCGTCTGTAGACGCGAGTCGTTTGTGTACGTCCACGTGTTTTCAATGAGACGACAAACTTTTCTTGCTTATCGAGACACGTAAAAATACGTCAAATCGATTTTCGAATTCTTTTTCTTTTTGTCAGATGGAGGACGTGCCGGCAAAGGCGATTCCGCTGGCGGATGCAGCGCTGTCCATAAAAATATTGAATTTGGTGCAGCAGGCGTTGAACTACGGCCAGCTGAAGAAGGGAGCGAACGAGGCCACAAAGTCTTTGAATCGCGGCCTGTCTGAGTTTATAGTAATGGCCGCGGATACCCAGCCACTGGAGATCCTGCTACACTTGCCGCTTTTGTGCGAGGACAAAAATGTGCCCTATGTTTTCGTACGGAGTAAGCAGGCCTTAGGGCGAGCTTGCGGAGTCTCCAGGCCGGTAGTAGCCTGTTCAGTATTGATCAATGAGGGCTCGCAATTAAAACCACAAATTGAAGTTATCCAACAAGAGATCGAGAGGCTCTTAATCTAAAAAAAAAAAAAAATGAAACTTATATTTGTTATTTTTAATACTTCATTATTATTAACGAGATGCTGCAAATCTTTATTACGATATAAATACTTGACAGATTGAAAACAGTTTCACTGTGCTATTTATAAAAAAAAAAATCTAGATATATTACTCAATCTCTTTTATGTATGAAATTCTTTTATATACGAAATACACATTTAAGGCATTAATAAAAAATTCAAACAGAATATCATTTTTGTGCTTTCAATGCCTGTACAACATATTGCAAAAAATGAAAATTTCAAAAATAATTCAACGATTAAATCGCGTAATTATAAACAGTACAGTTAATTCCCATGTTTTTTTAAAAGAATAACATCAATATATTAATTTTAGAATAAGCAATTGTCATACATTGAAATATTTTATTCTTGTCAAACATTTAACTATCACTTTTATTCTTATTCATTTCTTAGTCTGTAGAATGTGATTGCGTTGCTGATCTCACTACAACGAAGAAATTAAGTAACGAGTTACTAACATTGATTCGACAAATGTATCACGTGGAGAGAAATATGCTATTCGTCGGATTGACAGATGTGACAAGCTCAATAGAACAAAACTTGGCAGAATTTATTATACTCGCCGAAAACGCAACACATTTGATGACACCATTAGACTTTCTGACACGTTTGACAAAATTAGCGGAGACACAAGAGATACCTTATATTTATTTGTGTAAAAAGGAGCAACTCGGTCGAGCATGCTGTATATCTGGTGGTATAAGCGCTATTGCGATCAAGATTGGACCTTCTTATTTCTCGGAAAAAATTAAAGATATCAAACACACAATAATGTCGAGTATGACAACATTGACACCATTGACACCAAATAAATCAAACGTAACTTTGTAATGTATTTGGTTTATCTTTCTCTTAATATAAATGAGATCATTGTATATATCATAGTATCTATATGAAAGTATACATATTTAATATTATAATAAAGTATAAAATTAAAAAATATATTGAATACATATTATATTTTAATATAATTCTACTTTTTCGAAAAATTAAAGATATTTGAATTGAATGCAATTTGGTAATGATCCATATTTTTACAAATTGAGAAATCTTATACTATAGCATTATAAAATGTAAAATATTCTTAGATATCAACAAGTATTATGTGTAAGTAATAGCAGGAGGGAACAAAGCTTACGTACAAAATTATTAAAAACAATATTGTGCAGATACATTATTTTTGAAAATTATTTTTGAAAACAAGGCAACACATTGAGCTTCCAGTTACCATGCCAATCATTATCATTCTGCTGAGATGTAAACATGTTTTCTTGAAATTTTTCACGCAACTGCCGTTGTGTCTCGTTATTAGGGAAATCTTGAAACCACATCTTCAATTGCTCAGCCAGTTCCTCCTCGTCCGCGAATACCAAACTGTTCTCATTATGCCTTACTAGCTCCGATAAGCTAAATAATAAGACACATTATCTCTCTTAATAAGCAGATCTACTAGATACATATTACATTATAAATCACTATTAATTATTAATAGATCTATTAATATACTTATTAATCATTAATATACCTATTAAAATTGTATGCGCAAACTGGTAAACGACAGCCAAACATATCGACGACTTTCATTGGTAAATCCAATCCACTGGACGATGTGTGAAGACATACACCCAAGTCTGCACTAGCTATTTGAAAGATAAAGAGTATTTAAAACATTCTGTAAAAGGTATTCTAAAAAAACAATTGTTACATTAAAAAAAAAGACAAAATTAATTAGCAATGATACACAGATATGTAATACCTAATATCTTAGGATAGTCCTCATTCTCAAGCCATGGCGTCTTTACTTGAACATGTTTCCACTTTTTTAAATTAATAATAGCCATGTAGAAATCCTTTAACGGTCCTTTGCCCGTTATCGCGCAAACCAAGTCTGGCAAGTTTAACTCACTATTTTCGCACGCGTCTTCGTATTCTATAAAAAAAATATTACATATGTAATCCTTCTTAATTAATGCACAATTGTATAAGATTATTCAAATGAAACGGATTCCTACTTTGTAACGCATATAACAGTATTGAAAAATCTTCATCCTGGGTCCAACTAGTGCTCGATACAATAAAGCCAGATTTTTTGGGTGAAGAAGGTATCGATATATCGTATGTTTCAGCTAATTTACACAGAAATGAATTCTTCTCTGCCAAAGTTATTGGATGGAATTTATCCATCGGTCTATCATACAAGACCGTTGCTCTGTGATAAAAAAAAAGATTGATGAAAGCAAATTATTTATTTTTAAAATGTAATAAATAATACTAACCGGATAGCCCATTTCTTTTCTAAATCCTCCTTCATCGCTTTGGTAACACAAAAATTATTCTTTGCTTTGTAGCCAAACGTTGCCTCGACAAATCTTGTTAATCTAACTAGGATATGATTCTTTTCTAGGCTTAATGCCATGATTGAATGAGCATAATTATGCCAGTCGATCACAAACTGCGTATCCGCGAAAAAACAACCAACCATAAAGCTGTAAAGCCAACATACTGGAATGGCAGGAATCGCGGGTGGATTCTGCGTTATCAATATATTTGACGGACATTTGTAGAACAATACCCAATGAAGATTAACCGTTTGCCACGCCACTTTTATTATATAATAGAGTAGACGTGGTAAATCTGAAATAATAAACAAGTACAATCGTTATCACTTGAAATATCATCAGCAAATCTGCGCAACTGTCTGCGGATGACAGCAATAATAAAAATTAAATTCGTACTGTCTCGTAAGTCGGGAGGCGGTTGCATGTAGTAAACCCTTATGCGCGGATTCTCGCAGATCTCCCTCAACGGCGGCGAGCCGGGGTAACCCACAATATCTACGGCGAACCCTTCCCGGGCGAAGGAGATCGCGTGATATTGCATTCGTGGGCTTCTGCCAATATCGCCGAGCACCAGCACGCAAACATTTTTGCCGGATCTTAATTTTTCCAGATGTCTATTTAAAACGAGAAAAACCGGGAGCAAGAGCAGCAAAAATATCAGCGACAATATTAGGAACATATCGAACATTTCAAACAAAAGTGAAATCAAACGGAACGGACAGCTGATTCCAGCTGATTCGCTTCGCGCGGCGTCCGGTGAATGCGGCGATGAGAGGTTAGAGTCGATCGTTTTAAAAAATGGCTGCGTTCAGCAAACCTACCGCAATAATCGTAAACTTTTTCTCATGTGTTTGGGAACGTAATGTTGAGAAGCCCTCGAAAGCGATATCAAAAAGGCGGGAAGCCGTGATAATGTCGCGGTGAACGTGCCATTGTGCGCATCACGTTGTATCGCCAGGAGACGAACGGCATAAATATTTTACTCGGAATTGTAACGCGAAAGTAATTTTCACGAGGAATTTAGTTGTCGCGTTATCATCAATAACGAGGCCTTCAAGAAGAGGCGTATACACTTGACGATACTTTTGCCGTGATGTGTGTACGTGGAGTACCGCGTTCTTAGCATCCGTTTTTTTTATCGGAATATTTCCATTGCTTCTCGAGAGGTTTCGTGAAGGAAGAGCGATGGCATCGCGTGCCTGACGGAACAAGAGCCGGCGTCGAGTAAAGCAGAGATCGCAGATAGTATCGAAACATGAAGGACATCAAGCAATACTTTGCCAACGGCAGGAGTATCGTCGGCAAGGAGGTCGACTCTGATCCTGACAACATCGCGGAACAGGAAGGGACTATCGCGACGGGTAAACGCAAACGTGTGAAGATCCGGATATCACGCGACGACTCCGCGAGCAGGATGTGCGACATAATTGAGAGCAAGAGCGACTTGATCGACAAAACGCCCAGCCCATTCAACGGCGTGATAAACAACGATCAGAAGACCCAGCAGGATGGAACACCAAAGTCGAGCTTAACCGAGTCAGGTGTAAAGCAGCGTCTCAAAAAGGTATCTTTAAATTCTGATAAAAGCTACAACTGCTGCGATATCAGCATTTATGGATAAGTCTCTATAATTTTATTTTTATTTTTAAGGATTTAAAGCCCACTGTGGAAATCAATGGAAATCAATGTGAAGAAACAAGGAATAACTCGCTAGAACAAGAATCAAATGAACAGATAATCGCGGATTTGGACAATTCTCCCAACAATGGTGTTAGTAATTTTAACGACGAGACTGAGTCAAGCATAGGAATTCCCAATGAAATTGGTTCTCAACGGGAAGAATCAAACGCCTTTCAGGTTCTAATGAGCCATAGTAAACCGATACAGTATAAATTATCACAGCAATCCATAGAAGATATTGAAAGTGAAGAGAAATCAGATTGTACAAAAGAATTGAAAGCAAAATGTAAAGAGAAGTTAATAGCTTTGGCCGATAAAAAGGGATATTCAAAAAGAAAAATGATGGAAATAGAAGAGGGTGAGAGAATAGAAAAAAATATTGACAATCGTATAAGATTCCTTAAAGGTGAAAACAAAGGCAACGTTATACATAAAAAGGATAACAGCTTTGAATTGTCGATAAAAACTAACAAACAGTCTGGAAACTTGCTAGATTATTTTAGGTAGTATAGTGTTACTTATCTGTATTATACATATATATATGTATAACACATACTATATGTATGTATCCCCATGTACTGTTAAATTATTACTGATATATTTTTGTCATACAGCAAATCACCCTTGGCATTGACAAATAAGGATGAAAAGTGTATGTCTACATTCGTTGTAAAAGCAGATGTACATAGGACTGATAATTCTGACGTTGAACCCGTGATGAAGCCAATATCAAACAAGAGATATACTAACAAGAAATTTCCAAAGTCAAAGTTGGATCTTTCTACAGTAGATGATATTCACATTATAGCGTCTGAGAATTTGTTGTCTCAGACCGTCAAAGGACAGGATAAGCAAAAACGAGAAAAACCCCGTTGGTCCTTACGAATAAAGTTACATTCTTCTGAAGATAATTCTTTAAATGGTATAATAAAATTATATAGATTGTTATTATATATGTATAGTATTTTTTTATATGTGATGTAAAACGCAATTAGAGTCTCCCAATGTTTTCATTGGTTGATGGCAATGATTGTCTCTCTTTCACACTTTGATCGCTGATTTTGATATTCTTTCGAACGAATATCTAGCTTTAATAACACTGTAAAATCAATTTATAATTTTACTTGCAGATACCGATGACGAATTGTTTTCAGCGATAAGTAAATCAAAGTTCAGTAACTCGAGTAAATCCGGAAATTATGTAAATACAGAACATAATGAAGTCTGTGTGAAGAATTATGATCGACATCTTACGACAAAAGAACGTAACAAGGAGAAAAAAGAATCAATTGTAAAAGACAGTAACATTTCGAATATTGTCAAAGATGCTTCTACGAATGTTTTTAATGGAGATACTTATTTGAAAAAATCATGCAAAACTAACAGAAAAGAGCAGAAGGTTGATGACACAAGTGAAACGATCATTATAGGAACTGATGATTCCGAGTGCGCGTTCATCAGTGAACACATTCTGAAAAGAAAACCGAATGAAAAGCTGGCGCCTTTATTCATTAAACGACGAAAAACAGATCCAGTTGCCACGGCAGCTAGACGTTTGTTTCTGCAATCGGATATAGTTGACGTAGAGAATAAAAATACAGACTATAAAGCGAACACTGGCGCGTTTGCGTTACCATTTCCTGCTATCAGTCATGTTACACAATTGGAAGATGAATCGGACTTGACTAGATGCGAAATCGAACATAAATTTCCGATGAAAATCGAGAAAAAATATTTGCCTTCGATAGATATTGGTAATTACAAATATATTACTAATTGTAGGGAATTGTCAGGGACGACTAAAACGGTTAACGAACCCATGAAGGAAAATGTGGAACGGGTGTTGTCGGAAATCGAGGGGCTTTATCCAGATGTGCGGAAAATGTGGAAGACTATATCGTCAATTAAAGGCAATTCGGAAAAGAAATCGCCACCTCGGATGAGAGGTAGAAAGACCCGAGCGCTTGAGCGAAAAAGAATGTTAACAGAGAGCGTCGGAAATGAGGAAAATCAGTCGTATAATTGCACGTGGACGTATAAATATAAACCGATGAGCGCGCAAGAGATAGTCGGGAATGAAGAGGCCGCGAATAAGCTGAAGGATTGGCTGAGTGGCTGGAGATCATCCTTAACGAAGGAGAGTGACGGCAGCAGCGGCGATGAGTTTTATTCCTCGGATTGCAGTTCCTCGTGTAACAATGAAAATAATCAGATTGCTGTATTGTTAGGACCTCATGGCAGCGGAAAAACCGCAAGCGTGTATGCGATAGCGGAAGAACTTGATTACAGGTTGGTAATCAAGGCTCAATAAAATACAAAGTGAATCCTTAAATTATATTCAAATAATAAATTCAGACACGTTATTTTATTCGAGCTAAATTAAAGTTTTGCTTTTGCAGCGTGATCGAGGTGAACGCATCTTCCAGACGGACTGGAAAGAGAATCTTAAAAGAATTGGAGGAAGCCACAAAGTCGCATAGAATTAAAAAAAGTAAACATAAATCTCCGTTCGAACGAATCACGAAAGAGGACGAGACCTCAAAAATATCACAAAATTCTCTAATTCTATTAGAAGATATTGATCTTATCTTTGAGGAAGATGAAGGATTCGTTTCTGCCGCGTATCAATTAGCATCGAACACCAAACGACCAATTGTTATGACATGTAGAAACGCGTGTCCTCATTTGAACAAAATGGCACCGCAACAAAACAAAATTTACTTTCATACAGTGAATGGTAACAGGGCGTCTGTCTTGCTAGAATTAATTTCGTTGGCGGAAACGGGTTATAGGATTCCGCATAATTGCCTAATGGTAAGTGACCTTTAAATTATAATATAAAATTTATATTTATTAAGGAAAGTTTTTTTTTATAAAAAAAGAAGTCAGCTAATATTTGAAATTACAATATTCCATTGAAGTTGTGCAAGTTATACAATCGTATCATATTTTTCTATCGTTAAATCGAGTAAATGAATTTATTCTGTTGTTTAGAAATTACTACAAGCGGGCGATCTAAGACAGGCACTGCTCCAGTTGCAATATCTATTATTATCAGGTCCGCCGATATTATCGGAACAATCTACGACCATGAAGCCGCTGGTTTGGCAGGACATGCAACGTTATTTGTACAAGCCTGCGATTAAACTAAACAAGAAGCACAAGACAAAGAAAAATTCAAGTACAAAAAGTTCCAATAATATACATATATTGAACAATTTAGCGGAGGATTTGGACAGTTTATCTCTAATGTCGTGTTTAGTCGATGCCGAAGACACGACATTAGACATGTCCAAGGTCATGACATCAGAGGAGAACGTGCAACCTAATTTATCCTTGGCTGAAAACGTGTCTTTTTATTCTGTTTTGCATGATTTGAATGCAGACATGGCAAATTTTATAAACAGTCAAATACTGTATAAAGACTTCGAGGCGAACGAATACGTGCAAAATCGAGGGAATATTATTCTGAGGAAGCAATTGAATCGTGGAGTGGATCTAGCGTTATCGCACGTCACATCTGCGTGTTTAGATCGACGAATCATGGCGTTAGATTATCTTCCCACTGCGCGAGTGATATGTCGCGCAGAGGAATCCCGCTCGACCGCAAATTACAAACGAGGCAATCGATTTTTTCATTATCTGCACAGCCTAAAAGTGCCGACTGCATCTATGAAACCAAATATTTTAGCCGCCGCATGTAGAATGTTGCAAGAAAAAGAGAATAAAACTGCATCCACGCCTAGTGAATGTCACTATTGATAACTAAGTGCTTAAGAGAAACATATATATTTTTATACATAAAGTAATGATTTTATCGAATTTTGACATCGCGATCAATTGTAATGAAATACGATATTTTAATGTTTTGATGCGTTATTTTTGTGTATATAATAATTTAACGAACACTGTTGCTTGTATATAAAATATATGTAATATCTAAATATTGCTATTTCCTCGACAGTAATTTTTTTCTTTTTTTTGTAATTAAATTTATTATATTCCAGTGATACAAGTATATTAGTGTTTATAAAAAGTTGCATTTAGAATAATTTTTATACTGACAGAAGAAATTTATCGCACGTACATACAATAACCGATTTTTCACAGATTAGTGTCCAATATTTTTACCGCACATTTAGTGCTAAATATTATCCAATTATCCAGTTTTATTTGCCTAATATAAAAAAATCATAAAAACTTTGAATATAATGTGAATGTAGATTTTGGTACATTATTTTTATATTGCAATGATATTGCCAAACACGAATTATATACACTTTGCAATGCGTTGAAAAATATCTACGATAAGTGTTTAATAGAAATAAATATTTATTTTTGAAAATTTTATTCCCTCTTTTTCATACTGTCAAGTATTAATAATGATTGTAATTTATTAATAATATTCAGTTAAATTTTTATATGATGCAATTTGCGATTCAATTCTTCAAACTTTAATATCTTGCGAATGAAGAAGTCTCCATAACGATGTGCTACCTTCGTGTCGGCGATGTGAATCATGTCGTGGTCGATATAGAAATCCAACTAAAAAATAATAACAATTTCTGAAGGTGTGTTTCAATTATATATATATAATTTTATATTTATTTACTATTTCAAAAATTTAAATAGTAATGGCAGAAAATAATTTTAATATAAGTTAAAATTGTGATGTTTCGACTTGTGGCAAAAAAAAAACAAGTATAATATTTCTCCAAAATATAACTTATTTAAAAATATTATTTTTATTAGAGAAAATAAATTGTTGAAAAAAAAAACGCGAAATATATAAATAATGAATTTAAATAAATTGTATAAATTATATTTTTGAAATACAAGTAAAATAACAATGATGATGATTACCTCAGAACCGGATTGGAATTTTCCATCTAATCCCGATGTGCCTTTTGTCCAAACAATATTCTTCATCTTATGCTTGAAGCATAATAAGTGGATCGTCAATGCATTGACTTCCTTGTCGAGATCCCATCCCTCAATATCGGATCTAGTGTTTCCCATAAATGTGGCCAGTTTACTTAGCGGCAACGTCGTGTAGAGTTTCAAATACGAACGAATGGTTGGCAACATCTTCTGTTGCACCACCTCGTCCATGAATACTTGGGTTTGATGCTTGATAGCTTCGCGGACGTAGTCTTCGTTAGGATTATCTGGATTCGGTGGTGTCAGGGATAGAAATTTGGGGCACGCAAATACGAAACAATTCTCGAATTCGGTAAGATCGCCGTACTGCATCTTGTACATTTTCTCGTGGTAATTCTTGTCCCGCAGAGCCTGCTGCAGGCCCTCGTCTATACACTGTGGATGTAGAACCAGGCAGATAGCTAGAAGATGATACATCTGCTCGGTCTGCTTGTTGATCTGATCGTTCTGGTAGCTACGCGTGGCAAACAACTGCTTGGTACGTTGGATGTACAACAGGATACCGGAGAATGTTCTGATCGCATCGGCGTAGCGGCGCATCATCATGTACGCGAAGCCCACGTAGTAAGCCGTCGAAATCTGGCAGCCAGGCACATGGGAATATGCGCTCTTCTTGTAGAGCTCCACATTTTCCAAGACCTTAATGGCCTGATAGTAATCACCCAGCAGAGAGTGCAGTCTCAGAAGACCGACGAGCGAAAAGTAACCGAGCATCTTGTACAAGGAATGCCTGCCAAAGGCACCAGCCACAGAATCCGGATCACCGCCGCTCGCGTATACCTCCAGCTGGCTCTTAATCTTCGACTTGTCGACCAGGTAATGCAGGACGTTCAGCACGCAGAGAACATCCCAGATCTTGTTGTGCGCATTCAGATTCTCGATCTCGTCCGGTGTCTTGTTGGACAGATTGGCGCGGTACTGGGCGAACGACTGGAACTGGTAGACAAACTCGTCGATGAGCTCCCACAACCACTGATCGGGCAATTCCAGCTGCACCGGGGTGTCGGGATGCAGAATATAATTGAAGAGATCGCAATAATTGTAGAAGGAGTTGAGACGCTGCTCCAGCGTGGGGCCCTGCATGCGCGCGTATATGTGACGGTAGTAGAGCTCCTTGTACAGGGTGAGGAATACCGCGTCGTTGTCGACGATATGAGCGATCGTCGAGGCGTCCGGCCACGGCGACTTGTCGAACAGTTGCTCCGAGATCTTGGGGAACGAGTTCTCGTACAGGTTTTGAATCTCGAAGATCATGCCCTCGTTGATGCAGTTGCGCAAGAATATCAGGAAGTTACGCACCACCTCGGGCACTTGCCGGTAGCTCGGCCGATCGTACTGATCGTGCGCGTCTGTCTGCCCGAATTCGTCGTAGTTGTCATACTGCTACGTAAGGGAAAGCGTGCGTAAATTAGATTAGATTGAGCGCGAATACACGCTGGAATTGAGAATAATTTGACATTTCTTCAACGCTCTAAAATTAAAATCAAGCATATGAACGAGTGTGATAGGTACCTCGTTGTAGTCGTCGTACATCCTGCTGGAAAAAGGGTGACCCGAAAGAAACGTAACCTTTCCCCGGCACAGCGCGGCCACGAGTCGGCTTCCTCTCAAGAGCCCCACGAGTTGAGAAAATTCACCACGAGTGGCGTCTCTATAACCTCTCCCGAAGGAACAAAGAATTTGTAATTCAGAATTATTCCAGCAGAGAGAGCTCTTTTTATCCTTTGAGTCAAAGTTGTTATCTATTGCGTTCCCAAACTCAGAAAAGATCCCTAGTTTACGATTATTCTGGTAGAGGGCCTTCTCACTTTCTCGCTTTAGACAGATGTCGGCGCTCGACACTGAATTGTCACCCCGCTGCACGCGTCAGTCGAATGCTGATTCTTCAATAAATGTAATAAATAATTATTGCGAGCGAATTTCAGCATCGCGATGGGGATACTGGAGAAGATCTCGGAAATCGAGAAGGAGATCGCGCGTACGCAGAAGAACAAGGGTGAGCATCGCGAGCTGACGTTGTTGTTGCCTTCCTTAACCTGCTTTCCGCACCATTTTTTCAATATTGCGGTTGTGACACACGACTAAGCGAGAAGGCATAAAAAAAAAGAGAGATTTTTACGTGAGTGAGACAATTGTAGTTGCGAAATTTAATTACAGCCACCGAGTATCATTTGGGCTTGCTGAAAGCGAAACTCGCCAAGTATAGGTCCCAGCTTCTGGAACCGGCGAAAAAGTCGGAGAAGGGCGAAGGTTTCGACGTGCTGAAATCGGGCGACGCCAGAGTTGCATTAATCGGCTTCCCGTCGGTTGGCAAATCGACTCTACTCAGTACTTTGACCGCCACTCAATCGGAGGCTGCGTCTTACGAATTTACCACCCTGACATGTATCCCTGGTGTCATCGAGTACAAAGGTGCCAATATACAATTGCTGGATTTGCCTGGTATAATCGAAGGAGCGGCACAGGTAAACTGATTATACATACTGAAAATAGTTTTTCGGGACATCATTATTTTTATGTCGAATGAGTTTTCTGAATTATCGTAGGGAAAAGGACGAGGGAGGCAGGTCATATCTGTCGCTAGAACGGCAGATTTGGTACTTATGATGTTGGATGCAACCAAGCAAGACGTTCAGCGACAACTGTTGGAAAAAGAGTTGGAATCGGTTGGCATAAGACTTAACAAGAAAAAGCCGAATATATATTTTAAGGTGAAGAAGGGCGGTGGTTTAGCCTTCAACTCGACATGTCCCTTGACAAAAGTAGATGAAAAACTAGTTCAAATGATTCTACATGAATATAAAATCTTCAACGCCGAGGTGCTGTTTCGCGAGGACTACAGCGCTGATGAATTGATCGATGTCATTAACGCGAATCGAGTGTACTTGCCCTGCCTTTATGTATATAACAAAATAGATCAAATATCGATAGAGGAAGTCGATCGAATCGCTAGGCAACCCAATAGTGTCGTAGTTAGGTAAGACATAAAACGTTCAAAATATTTTCACAAACATGAGTCTTTATGTTTTTTTGAATATCTTTTACTAGTCGTAATTTTGTTTCTTACAGTTGTAATATGAAGTTAAATCTCGACTTTCTGCTGGAAATATTATGGGAATACTTGAGTTTGATAAGGGTGTATACAAAAAAACCTGGACAACCACCTGATTTTGATGACGGTTTAATATTGAGAAAAGGGGTGACAGTGGAGCATGTGTGTCATGCGATTCACCGTACTCTCGCTCAACAATTCAAATATGCCCTTGTGTGGGTAAGTTACTAGATATCCATAATGTATATCGATATTCTGTATTGATATAATTAAGAATATTAGTAATCTAGTTTCTGAATACACGTAAATTGTGTTTTTTTAGGGCACAAGTACTAAATATTCGCCTCAGCGAGTAGGACTGCAACATGTGATGCACGATGAGGATGTTATACAAATAATGAAAAAATAAATTCCAACAAAATTCGTAAAGCCATTCGTAAGAAAATGTGAATAGCAATATAGGCCTTACTTAGCCTTTTATGTACAACAAAAGTGCGAACAGACTACACTGACAAATTCAACCGTTTTAGAATGAATGTATTTGAATTAATCTATTTTAAGAAGCTTGTGGTTTGCAGACCTTGTTCCAATAAAATTTGTAAGAAATGTAACTCATGTTAATTACTTATTTAAGTACGAGGGAAATATATGAATTTATTATTTATTACACAGGAATAATTCTTAATATATAATTAGCCTACGGAAATTCAATTGGTGTGCCAATTCGATTTTTTTTCAATCGAGAAATTTGAGCACGTGATTCTCCCCGTTTTGCAATCCTTGCGCGCGAATCAATGAATAATGAATGGCGTTTTCGACGACACCGCGAAGAATGCATGTGTGAATTGTACCGTCACTTCGTTCTTTATTTTATCTTTTCTTTCTCTCTCTCTCTTTCTCTTTTCTCACACTCTTTCACTTGTTTCGCTTCTCCGTTCTCCGCCCCCTCCTCACGGGCGTGCGTATACGAAAATGCGTTCGCCACTCGCGCGAGACACACATCCTGATTACTAATTCACGTAGCCGCGGACTACTTCTCTGCCTCGTTGTGACACCAAATCCCATATTCCAGCCAGAATGGAGAGTCGGCGAGCCCGAGAGCTCGATGATCCACGCGAGCGAGCGATTCGCACCGGATATCGTCGCTGTTCACGCCGCGCGCCCACTACTATCTGGAAAATATCTCTTGGTGGCGGATTCCGTGCTAGATGATTCAGATGCGCTTTCGCCTTGGCAAAAATTTTGATAATTTGCAGAAGAACTTCATACACTTGATATAAATAATAAAGAAAGAATCAGATCTTTTTCAATATTTTTTTTAATTTCGATGATCGCCGATATATATTTTTAGATTTATTATTGATCAGAGAGTCTGTTTTCCTTTCGATCGTCGTCAACAAATAATAGAAGTCTTCCATTGAATTTATTTTCAATTCTCATTCTATTTTTATTGTCAAAATTTTATTCAGAAATAAACGTCTATTTTCAAACAACAAAAAATATCCGAATTTCTTAGAATTTACTTTCAATTCCGATTGTATAAATGTCAAAGTGTAAAATATTTAAATGCGACAATAAAATATAGATAAGAATATTCTTATCGTAATATCTTTTTCACATAATAAATGTAACAATGAAAATGTATTACAATACGATATATGCATCGCGATCGTTTTTTTTTTTTGAGATCGTTTAAATGTCATAAATATAATTTAAAGATGTTTGAAAAGTTAGAACAATTGTAGTGTTAATTACAATAAAATTAAAGAGAATCCTGCAATTGATCTGCTATACAATTGCAACTAATTGATGTGTAATACTATCACGATTAATTTGATTGGGAGTTAATCGAACATCATTATTGTTCGTTTCGTAGATCCATGTCACTCGAATGCAATCGCGCTCTATTATCGTCTGACTTTTATAGGTTTTCATCATTTATCATGATGATAATAAAAATGAGATATCATTCGGTACTAAGAAAGACTATTCGAATCGAATTGAAGAATCAAATGAGAGAGAGAATAAATTTAATAAGTCCTGTATATTTTAATAAAATTCAACTTCTTTTTCTCTAAAAGTCTCATCTTAGATTGGAAATTTTTTTCGGAGTTTTTTTCAATCAGCAGACGTACAAAATATATATATATATATTACGATGAACACACCGAGAATGAGAAAGACCGCCGCGTGTGTATTAGATCTACGAAGATCGTCGGGAGTAGTCTCGAAGCGTGAAATCGTCCGGCGTTCCACAAACGGGAATGTATCGCATAAAAATCCAGCGTCGTCGCTTCGGGCATTAGACAGAGCGGATGCTGGCGGTATATGATCGATCCATCAGTAGCTACTACTATTGCCATCCGCAGGAAGAAGTTGCTCAGTATTTACAGTTAGACGATCGACCGGCCCGATGACGATCGAGCGCGTTGCTTTCGCTCCTCGTTCTTGAGGCGAACGTTTCATTTCTGTGATTCTCGTTTTAGTCTTTAACGCTAGTCAAGACTCTTGATAATACAGCTGAAAGATGTTGATTATTGTCCGAGTAACAAAAAACAACGCTGGATATCAATTGAGCTTCCGCATTCAAGATTTACTTGCCAGATTTAGAAAACGTATTTATGAAAACATGAGAATTTTTGCAGCAAGTATAATGCAATGGAAGATATAAATAAACTATCAGATATTTTATATCAAGCTTAATCCCGTTAGAGTTAAATGCCTAGCTTAACAGTTTTACGATCTTTTCAAGATTTTAAATTATTTTTCTAAAATTTGTATTGGATATTAGAATTATATTTAGGTCATATAAATATGTCCATTAAGACTTCAGCTGCAAACGAAATTGATCAGAGAAGAGAAGAGAATAAGAGTTTGCGAGTCTATACACTCTCGCTCTCTGTGTTCTATATCGCCGGACGGATTCATTAGTTTATATGAAGGTTCTTATTAATTGCAAAATGTCATCTTTACCTGAAATATTAATAAAAATTATATATAAATAAATATAGAGCATAGAAAAGACAGATAACTAGAATAGATAAGTAATTGTAAATCTAGATAAAACCGATTATAAAAATTGTCTTAGCTAGTATTATTATACATATAGTTATGTGTCTATATAATATTTTTTATAGATAATATTATTTTGAAGAGACTGAATTTTAACGTTTTTAACAACCACTCTTTGAGTTAATCGTCCATTTTATTTTCGTGATTTTAGTACTTATAGTGATATAGTACTCAACTTGTATGTCCAGATGATTAACTCGACATTGAACATCTATTCGAATCATAAGAAAGTCATTTTTAATAAATATGTCCGATACACACAAAATACGATTGTCAATTAATCAGTGCAATCATTTTATATCTGTGATCGTTCGCATTAAGCAGCGCCAATCATCCATATGCGAAGCAACTGTTGCTAATTAGCCGCTTCAAGATCGAACGAAACATCCTGGCAATGTCGATCCGGGTGATGCATTATTTATCACGAAAGTAGCACATCAAATAAGCAGCGTCATCAAACGAAGTATTAAAACATTTCGCCAGAAGGAGCGAGAGTGACAATGATCTTTTAATGCGCGCTTGATTTATCAGATCTGTTTTACGATAGAGTATTTAATGCTCTTTCTCGCAATATGTTATTGCAATCACGCAATTAGTTATCGCAGATTTTCACTTTGAATAATGCCCACGCAGACGGGCATTAATCTTGAAAATCAGAAAATTTAACAGTTTTAATAAACCTCAGTGTTTTAACGAATTCTTAAAAATCCTATAAATTTCTTGAAATATTAAAATTTTTTATATAGAAGTATCCCTTTTTTTTATTGCTAAGATAAATATATAGGTAGTGAAGCTTTAATGCAAGACTTTAGTGTAATATATCAGACAGACATAATTGAATTTTTTATACGAAAATAATTAGAAATCATAAATATATAGAATAAAACGCGACTCTTATAATGAGGAAAATAAATATGATCATGTAAGAAATAGGATATCAAGTATTAGATGTAAGAATGTATTATGGAAAGTGGGCGTTGGTACACATGCTAACAATAAGAGAAAATTTAAATAAGTACTTTGCTGTATTTCCCGTCTTCCCTCTCTTCTCTTTCTCTCTCTTCGTTTGTGGATAAATCGCGGAAACTGTGAGATTCCTAGTGATCTTTATAGGTGTAAAATACTCATGTCTACAATGCGCTCACGCACGTTTCAGAAAGGGAGAAAACGCTCGGGCCACGTGGAGAACAGAAGGTAGGTAGGTAGGTAGGTAGGTAGGTATAGTGCGAATGAACGCAGGAAGAGCATGACGACGACCAGAAGGAGGACGACGAAGGAGTATGAAAGGAGGTGGAGGTGCGGGTCGGTATAAAAGGGTCGCATCGCGACCGCCTCGTCTGTTTTAACACTCTCACCGGGCCGCTCGGTGGATCGATCGGTGGAAGAACCGGGACGTATACGCGTGTCATCGTCGATCGTCTACCTCAAGAAAAGACGTAGAAAAGGAGAGTAGAAAAAAAAGAGAGAGGAAGAAAGAAATAGAGGTGAGTTCCCAAGGAATACCAGGATATATACAGCATAAAGTGGAGAACAAAGTGCCTGCCACCTCCTGTTAGGAGGCGTCGAACTGAATCGGAACTGAGAACGATTTCCGGTAACCGGACCTACAAACGACCTTGACCGACTGCACGTTGGTGCCTATTCCCTTCCTCGTTCCTCCGCCGCCCGATCGAGTTAATCGAAGGCAAGATTTCCCTGAGAGCTGAGTGATACTGTGTGCGACGCTAATACAGTGAGGTAGTCTTCGTGTGACGTATTCGCGTCCGGAGGATTCGTTGTGAACTTGGTTTCTCATCCGGTTGAATCTCCTTCTGACTCGTCGCAGAGTTACTTCCGGGTACCGACGCTGCAGTTGCTATCGAATCGCGGAGCTAATGTGAGGCAACTTGTTCCACATTTTTACCTTTTTTTAGCAAAAGGTAACAAAAAATCATTCAATTACTTTTTTTAAACCGAAAACGACAAAAATATTGTTTATATATTCTTGTCGATAAGAGTTCATAGAAAAAAAATTTAAGAACTATTAATCGTGTGTTTATGATCAATTCTCTTATTAATTTTCTATTCATTTATTTTTTAAATGTTAAAAAAGCAAAACTTTACTCAACTTCAAATTCGATCATCCCCTTACGTGACAAATATTTTTAAAAAATTCCATTTTTATTAATATCATATCTTTCAATTTTTGGAAAAAGATCATTCACGAATCGTGATAAAATAAGTTCTCTATGTCAATTTTTTATAAACTAAATTAATTATATAGGTTGGCAAGGAATTTATTTCTGCATTGTTCGTAACTTTTTTGTATTCTTTGTCGATGCGCATCATAGCATTACACATTATTCATTTACATTTACATTATTCCAATCTCTCCCTTATCTTCCCTACAGATTCGACTGTGAAATGACTAGAAAGAAGCACGAAGATGTAATCGACTACCGTTGTTATTCTATCCGTAACGCTATTCCCTTCCAATCGAGACATCCGGTTTATTGCAATGCGGCTCATAAATCTCTTCCCGCGACGTTTTGCGTGCTCGTGCTTTGAAAGTTGAAAGAATACGCACGGGAATGCCACGAGATACTATGGGAACTGTCTGCCTCGCGACCGCACGATTGATCGTCGGTCATGACACGGAGAGTGTCTCTTCTGCAGGCGGAAAAAGGCGCGATTCCTTACGGTTAACTTGTATATAGCCCGGGTTACCGTATCGCGCCACGAATAACGTTCTAACAAGTCGCACGTGTCGTTCATAACGGGTAACATGAGCGAATTATCATCGTCGATGTCCTGCTGTCATTTTATCGGTGATCTCTTGTAATCCCCGGCTAATAGGATGTCCCAGATCAATAGTATTTCTTGCATTTATTTAATAAATATAGATAAAAGGATTACTACAAGTGGAATTTATTATAGGATCTAATCAATTCCACCTGGTTTTGCCATTTCTAAAAAAATATTATTACCTGATATTTAAGAGCTAAGCTGGGGAGAAGTGATTTTTTGCAAACAAAAATGTGATTCTAAACGATAAACTTCACTTGCGTGAAGGGTACATTGCGCAATTATTATTTCAATTCTAAACGTTGAATAAGATAATTAGATTTATACACAATACCCGTTCGCAAAAAATGACAAGTAATTCTACTTCCTATGTCTATACGTCTATTTGCTTTTGCAGAGCCATGCGACTAGTGGCAGTGCTGATGTTGCTGTGCTGTCTGGCGATAGGGGCACTCGCCTCGCCGGTGCCCAAGATCGCTGACAGCAAGGTGTCGACTCAGAATGTTGTTGCGACCGGGAGGCAAGCGTCCGCGGCGCCAGCCGCCACCGACGATGATGACGACGACGACGATGACGACGACGTTGATTTAGATATCACTGACGACGACGACGACGACGACGACGACGATGACGATGATGACGACGACGACGACGACGACGATGAAGGCGATTATTTGGAGCGTTTCATCGAAGATATACTTGGAGGTGAGGAATCGACAGCATTTAATTGTTCTCCAACATTGCGTACATCATTGCGCGCGATTCCTTACGATATTTGTCTAATCAAAGAATCTTAACAAAGAAAGCAAAGAGAACGCGCTCTCGAATAAGAAAGATGGATATTGATAGCTTAAACAATTAAAGATAAGAAAACACGAAACGAATTAAATTCAAAATGAGAAATTAAAGATTCAGATAAAGATATAGATAGACTCTTAATTCGGCGGTATTTCTTAATTAATTAATGTGTACATTAACAAGCGTACCGTTATATAAACTTGATATTCCAATAGCAAATAAATTACTAAAACTCTTATATACATAAAAAAAAACGGAAGGATAACAGAAACTTGATACTGAATAAACATTTGCTAAATTTTTCCTAAATACAAAATCATCTTCTTGTCAATAATGCATTTTATGAATGGCTTAATTTGATTCTCTTGTATTGAATGATGAGTCACATATAAACTTGTCTCTGTCTGAGAGTATTGAATAATAAATCGATTCTATTCTTTCTTCGATTCACGCGTAAGTACATGACGATGCATCAGTTTCTTTTCCGTCGAATCTCAGACAATAGGAAATCTTGCAAACTGACACACACCGTTATGTAAACGCGAAGCTTCGTATTGCCTGAGAATCTCTCTTTCTCACTCACATATGCTTGAGCGTTATAACGGTAGAGGGTACTTTGACTCGTCCAAATTAACATAAATCGACAGCGATCTCGGTTCGGAAAAAAATTTCTACGCGCTACTTCTTCGCATTGACCTGAATACCAAAAGATAATCCGAGTTCTCTCGATCCCCTCGGCCGTCTCTTATGCAGAGTGCGTTAAAATCACGAATGCGTGAACTTATAAGAGATAATAATAAAGTTGATACCCGTGCACACTTTGTAGTATAGTTTTGCAATGTTTTAATGACGTTGTACAGTTTCTTTCTACATTTACATCGTATTTTTTGTAATAGCTTGAGTGAGTTTTTTTTATATTAAAGCTATTCATGATAGATAAATAAATTAATTGTAATTTTCTAATGTTCAAGTAGAGTTTTGCTTTCGTTCATTACTTCATCATTCATTTCGCCCGATCTAATAATATAACACCGCTAATAAAATATATTGGCCACATATGTATAACGTACCTTTATCAATTTGCAGGAGAGGACGACGATGATGATGACGAGGACGAAGCCGCTTCACCGGCACCCGTCGCATCCGCCGTAACGCCTCCACCCACCCCCGTCAATTCGCCGCAGGTGCCGCTCGCCGTGGCGGCTGATCTGAATCAGGCTGGCGAGGAAGCTGCGGAGGATGCCGCGTCGAGTGAGACGGCCGAGGACGATACCGGCAGTTACGAGGATGAGGAGGCGAGCGACACCGAGGGTCAGGCATCCAGCATTCACGAGTCGACGCTCGAAGGTGCCGAGTCCGTCTCGAATCCGGTATCAGTCCAGGCCGTTGGGGTTTCGCCCGGCGGCGTCGCGGCGGCTGCTCCGGCCAGCGACGAGGACGACGACGATGACGATGACGACGACGACGATGATGTAGATCTAGACATCACGGACGATGACGACGACGATGATGATGACGACGATGACGACGACGACGACGACGACGATGACGACGACGAAGTGGATGATATCGCCGACATCGCCGACGCTAGGCACGCACGTGAGTTCAAGGGCAAGAAGGCCAAGAAACATAGCGTCAAGCACACTCGCAAGTCGCGCAAGTCGATCGCACGGTCGGTTTCTTCCTCTTCTTCATCCTCTTCTTCTTCTTCTTCTTCTTCTTCTTCTTCCGCCACCGCATCGAAGAGTGTTTAGGTCGAATTGCCGAAAAAGCCCGGTGACAAGTGCAACGTGATCCTTTGACCTCGCGCGTTCTCTTTGCTGTTGAGTCGTTTGACTCTTGGCACGGAAATTTCTTGGAAGTTTCGTGGACATCGATTCGTTGCACATCGATGACTGTCTGTCGATTCCATCGAGCGTTTTGAATATCGGTCTCATGAGATCGATTATTAAAGCGACCTTGTGTGCCCGATCGCGATGCTCGCTCGTGGAACGGAATTCATTTTATTTATTTTATTTATTTCGTTTCATTTTCACATCCCCTTGAAGGGCGTGTTTAGTTAATTTTATGCCTCTTGAATGTAAGAACTGTGCCTTTGTGGGATTTTACGAAAAAACTTGTGGATGAAACGAAACTCACAAATCTACGAAAACGCAAGAAGAGTACTATGCTGTACTAATTGATCTTGCCGTTCTCATATCATTTCTTACAATTAAAAAATTTTTATTATCTCTTTATATTTTACGTATAGCAATGAATTATATGTATAACTAAAATACATATAACTCAATATATATATATATATAAATTTTATTAATATTATTTTTAATTTTTTTAAGTAAATGCAAACTGAACATTGAAAAAATTATCATTTAGAATTTTAATAAACTTTTTAGTATCGACATAATTTTATTAGTCACACGATATTTATATATATAATTTATGTATATAGTTTTTCTTTAATTTTTCGATAATTTATGTAATTCTTTCTTTTAACATAAATTCATAACATTCTTAGTTTTGTGATGACATGAAGAACGAGAAGAGGAACTATGAATTTGTTACACTACATCCACGTGATAGTTTCTTGATCGGGCGATCGGATTGAGAAATTTTTTCTCGACAAGTTATTCAATGATGATAGAAAATCCACACTCTAAGTTTTCATGCGAGCAGAATCAAATTTTCTGCTACTTTAGTTTTGTGCGCTAAATGATAATTTCACTCTAAATTTTTTTCAAGTATTAGTTATTTATTATATTTATTAACGACAATATCTCTATATTTAAAGTCCCATCGCATGTCGCATCGCACCACAGACTGACACGTCCGGTCTCTTTGTAATCCTTTGGTTTCTCTCTAATCTTTTAAATATTTTTTAGATATTTTGTCTAAGACACGTGCTAATTTTTTAGGCTTTTTTTAGGTTTTTTCAGAAACTTTTTAGAAAGTGTCTTTTAGTATCTATTTTGGATCCTTGTTGCATGGAGTAGCATTGAAATGCTTTGGCTTGGTGACCTCACGTCACGTATTTTTCTCCTTTTTCCAATATTCGTTATCCATCTGCTGTCAATAAAATAAGTAATAAACAAGAGAAAAAGAGAGAGAAAGAGAGATAGAAAGGAGGAGAACGGAAGGGGAATGCGCGTGCATGAGAGAGAAAGAGAGACCGAGATCTAGAGATATCATAGTCTCGTCTACAGGATCAAGAGACATCGAAATCGCCCACATTAGAAAACAGAACGAGAAACTAATTTCGTCCTGTTTCTGTTCTGTCGAATTAGCAATAAGATGTTGAATCTGGCAGATGACTAATTAAGCCTCCCAACATATTTCAGTGTAAATACATATATTTAATCGTAAAAAAATTTATTTCGAAAGAAAATTTATTTCATTTTACATCACATAGATTTATATTTTACATCGCGTTTCTATTAAAGTCGCTTATCAGCTGCCAGATTAAACACGGTCGATGACGGTGTCGATTGCTCCGCGCGAATCGAGAGATATGTCTGTTTACGATGTTTCTCTACTCTAGACCAAGACTTGTACAGAGACATTGTCCGTTCTGGATTGCAAAATACAAATAATTTATTATTTTTACAAAGTTATGTGTACCGCCTATTTATTTCATTCACCATTGTCCAGTCGCATATTGAATCAGTCGTACGTGTTTGTGTCCAGATACACTCGCGATACGCGTGATCCAGGAGGATGAATTCTCTCTGTTTTCCTTCCTTCAACAAATCTCAAATCGCGAATCTCTTTCGCTCGAGACTGGAGATTAGGATAATTTCAATTTGGATCGACTTTCGATGCCGCGGATGTGGGAAAAAGCGTTTCCGACCGTTGAGGATCAACGGAAGAGTTGCTTTCGCGCATCCGTGACTTCGGAAATTCGTATCTTCTCGATGAAATTATCGATCTCGATCTTCGGCTGAGGGCGTGTGTTCTCCGTCTTCTTGTGACGTGACGTGCAGTAACCCGCCTGGCTATTTGAATGCATTACAGCGATAGATAGCGGCATTTCTCTTTTCCTGATATCTTGTATCAATTCAACCCTACTTGCTTTTTTTTTCTTATCACTCGTTTGTTATGAAACCGTAGCCTGCTGTCGCTTCAATTATCTGTTTCTTAGTTTTATCTATCTGCCAGTAGATAATCGCGTGTTTGGTGGACGGTTTGTTTTGGACGATCGACTGCAACAACGTGTACCTGGACAGTAGCACGACATTTTTCCATTTCTCCTCCCTTCCATGTTCCTTAACGTACGTCCCTCCCGTACCCCTAAGTAGATAGTAAAATTAGTAGTTAGTAACTAACTAGTAGTTGATAAGAAGAGTAGCTGATAACCAAGCAAAAAAGAAAGATTTGATCCAGCGGCACATTCTGCAATCCTCTCTTTTTTTTTATTAGAACGCTCTAGATGTTTCTTTTGTTATTTATAGTTTCCTCTATTCTTAGATTCTATCTTAAATAATTCGCTTTTATATGATTTGTCCTACATATATATTGGCTGTATTTTTAGTAGCTCTCTACTTAGATTTTTCTGTCTTTCGCTGGTTCGTATTTACAATAGATGACACCGTGCGCTTATAGTGGGATTGCGATTTGAACATTTATAGATATTTAAATATTTCTGAACATTTGCATTGCATATACGAGCATTATCGTTAACTACAGATATCATTTCGGTATATTCAGTCTTCGATTCATTTAATAAATCGATACTTAAAACTTAAAGAGAAGGTAGCAGGAACAAAATCGCCGAAGGTTCGATCGAACAAATCGCCATCAGTTTATGAACGGAGATTCTTAATTAACCGTCACGCGCCACATCCAATTAACTTTCTACATGAGTGCCGGGTTAAATCCAACAAAGGTGTGACCGCGTTGAAATTTTTTCCCGGCTTTCACCGGGAGTAGCCGGTCGAAAAAGAAACGAGGCCACCGACCCGGAGAACGCGCAAGCGATGTACCGGAAGAGCCTCCTCCGACTGCGACCCTGACCCACAGCCAAAGTTACGAAGCTGATGTCCTTCGGTATCTGTCACGAGACACGCCTAAACCGTGATTTAATATACGATCGCTCTTAATCTTTCCGTGTGTCTTTGTGCATGTGTATGTGGATCCGACTGACCTGTTTCGTTCCTCGAAGGTGAGAAGACGAAAATTTTTATGTCTTACACTAAATTAATGACGTACTGTTTCTTCCTAGAATATTTGATTGCAATAGATGAAATATCATATTATCGTTTGAATATTATAAACATGTAAGATAAAATAGGCTCTTGATATCTTTTACTTTAAATAATTACTATAGCAAACTATATTGCTTGAATATATCAATATTTAACATTAAATTAATTATTAAAAAAAAAAGCAAGCAAATAAGTGAAAATAAATATGAAATGAATCGGAAAATAAAATCTAAAAATAAGAACCAGATAAAGATCAAGATCGTAATTATGAGACATGTAAGAAATACATTTACTTTTATTCAATAGATACATAACAAGATGATGAATATATTGAGTAATCAATCACATTTTTGAAAATGTTATGTAAATTCTTTTAATTTAAAGAGTTTATTCCAAAGGACTTCGAATAAAAAGCATTGTCGTCTCACATAACATGTTCGTTATTTGGTTTTGCTAAAATCTTTTAAGTTTAACGAGCATTTATAGTCTATAAAGATAAATGTGCATATGCCAAATCTTTTATCGTATCATTTTTGTTTTAAAATCATAAAATGCCTTTTGAAGAAGAACCATTACGGGTCAGTCGCGTCGTGTAAAGAATTCAGCTCTAGAATACAGAGAAAAGATTCTCGAGCCAAAGATTTCTCGGGAATACAGAGGGGCTATTATTGTGCATGCGTTATCGAGAGGCTCTGATCGAACCTCGACCGAGACCTCGGCATTCAACGCCTCCGTTTGTGCCAGAAGTAGACGACCTTGATATTGTCCGTGGCATGAGATTTTCATCGCGGCGTGGCACGGCGTCATGACGTCCGAAAGAAAGTCGTGCTTACGTGCTGCGGGAGGTGCAACGACCGGGGGAGAGTTTTTAGGTAGGCAGCAGTTGGATGGACCTGCGCGGCTAGATGGGTCTGTAGGTGAGTTATGTAGCAAGGAAGGAGGTCATGGCCTAGATCGGGGACCAGTTTGGCCGCGCCGAAGGATTCCGATATACCGTTAACATTGTCGTCGCTTTAAGTAGGCTCCTCCTCGATCAACAACTGCTGACTTCCTTCCAAGGTAATCAGCGGGGAGAGGAATGCGTTTCCCTTCATTAAAACCCAGAGACGGTACGTCAAGCTACGGAAGGCAGCACGTCGGGCGCAGTCCCACCCTGGTCGATGACCCGGACGAGACGAAATGATCTCACGAAAAGTGATTTCAAGGACGCATTCGGGACGCATTCCCAAAAACCGCTCTCTCCTGCTCACGGGTTTACCTAGAAATTTTTATAGAATTCCCGCGACCCCTCGATTGATAACGGGCGATTTTGGTATCTCTGAAGATTCGCCACTTGTAAACTGATGGCTTTCGGAAAAGAGGTTGCCAAGCAATAATGCTTGGGCTGGTAGCGGTGACGATAACACAAAATTACAGAATATATTATATTAATATAATACATTCACAATATAGAATAGCAACATCTGTTTTAATTATACAATATATAAAATTTATACAAATTCATGATTAATCGTCCGTGTTGATCACCGCTATCAATAGAAATTAGTCAAAGACTTGCAGGATTTAAAATAATTAATCATTTTAAGTAAAAGGATTAATATATTTTATAGGTAGTGTTGCGACATTTGAATAATCTCAGAATGCAAATACCGTTCTAATGTTAAAGATAACGTGTGGACTTTCGCGAGAAATATCCGGGAAAGTAGAAACTATATGACTGATGCAATTTCTATCGGTTTAGGTGGCATGGACTCCGAATCGAGTGGTCACGTGCCAGCGATTTATGTGGCAAAATACAATCGTTTCGTCGACAATATTCTCGGCAAGATCAACAATATTCTGCGTGCCAATTACGAGCCGGTGACTGTAAAACTGACGAATTCAAATTCAAACTCCAAGACGAGCAAGAATAAAAACAAGTCTAAAAGGAAGGGCACCAAGAATGGCACCAAGAAGAGCGCCTCAAGGCCGATTGATACGTCCGCTGTCACTGAAAGGAGTGACAATGAAAATGACGTCGAGGTACGATTCGCAATCATTTTCAAAAGTAATTAATACTCTCGCAAAACACCAAATTTAAATATTGACTTTTAATGACAATATTGAGAGAAAGAGATACTAACATTTTTTTAAAATAGAAAACGTCTCACCAATTAAATTTTTGAAGACTAATTAAATAACGAAACTTTGTTCAGAAACATTAAAAAATTGGAATAGATGGTAGAATTTTGATATGCTGTTAAAAATAAAAATTTTGAGTTTAAAAATTATAGAAAACTGTCATATATGTCGATAAATTTATTTGTAAGTACGAATATTCTATATGTACCTTCAATAAATATGTTCAGTATGTATGTACGATGTTTGCAGAAAGCCACGCAGACCATTGAATCTGTCGTAACGCAAATAAGCGAGACAAAAAAAGAACCGATTTCACTGGAATCTCCCACAGAAACCAGCGTGAGATCTAGCCACAGACGTACGTCCAACAAGAACAACAAGAACTCTAACAAGAACCGCAAACGAACGAAGAACAAGACGAAGAATCAAAGCAATAACAAGAACAAGGTAATTAAAAATTGATAAATATTCGTAAACGTCACATTTTTTCTGTTACGTATATAAATCTGTATCCGAATCTATATAGATATTTGAAAATAATGAAAATTGTTCGACGTGAGTATTCAATGAATTTTCTTATGATTTTTTTTAGACCAAGTCTAAGAGCAGACCAAAAGCAAAAGCCACTCTGTACGGATTGGCGTCCCTGCAGAGGACAGGCGACGTATCGGTCAACATGATGAGCGATCACACGACAATAAAGACCAAGTTCAGCCTGGGACCGCTGGTGCTAAAGGTCGAGAAGGAGTTCGGCAGGGCCGCGAAGAAGGAGTTGAGAAGTGCGACCGCCACTACGGCCGAGATGTCTGGCAAGCTGAGCCTGCGTGTGTTACACGGCGGTGCAGCGACACTGCATTCTATTCGGGTTTTGCAACCTAAACAGGTACGTCGACAGAGGGGAAAAACAGTTATAGCAACGCGTGAATACCACGGAACTGGAATGTCAAGTCAATAAGCAGATGGTTTTGTGTGTATGTTTGACTGTACGAGCTGGATTCCTAAAAACCTTCTTCTTGATATTTCTTGATTTTACTGATTTTACTAATAAAGAATTGACATTCCAAGTTATACAATTAAATAATACATTTTTCACGCAATTATTTATTACAAATTTAAAGAAATTTTTAGAATATTATTTAACGACAAATCTGGAATATTTTATATGGATTGTAAACGTTTCAAATGATAAACTCATCGCAAGAAAATAAAAATGTACGTATATTTTAAATTATAGAGAAGTATTTTTTAGAAATCTCATTTTTTTTTCTAAATTGTATGTAATTTGTACATATTATCAATTTTGTGCCACAGTCAGCGTGTCCAATAAAATCAAAATGTTTATTATTTGATTTAAAAGTGTCGATTCGTTTTAACTCGATGTAAAATCTTTATCTCAGACTTGAAACGAAAGTCGACGTGACATATCACGAAACAGTTAAGAACAGCTACAAACAGCAGCTACTCTGTTTGCTTAACACTTGTTTGTATTCACGTATTAAATCGTATGTTTTTTTCCTTTTTTTTTTTAAATCAGGTTCGAGTGGAAAGCCAGGACGACCACGACAGAACGCGGGAGTTTGTGTGGAAGAGATCGTCGCATATCGCGCATTTGGTGTCGCAGAAACTTTCCTCGGCCACCAGGTCAATGCTTCGACCGCCGCCTGTCTCACCTGCAGCTTAAACGACATACTCCTGCCGCTCCTTAGTCCAACTGAAACCGTCAGTAATCACTGATCGAAGTGAGAAGCGATCCATGAGGAATCCTCTATCAAGGATCCAATGCAACGCGCATATCGTTTGACGGGTTTATACATCTATCATCGAGTCGCGCGCGAAAGCTGCGCGATAACTTCGGCGGATTAATCGTAATTGGATTCTTATTAATAAATCGATTTTTTTTACTCGCGAGAGAAAGTAACATTTGAAAACGCATACACGGTGTCCCACTTATACTGCGTTATTTTTTTTTAATGACAGATCGCTCGATCAATTCGGAATCAATTTTTCCTCGAGAGAAATGTCGAGGCATCAATAATTCCTCAATTAACAATTAAAAATTAAGTTTCTGGCGAAGTTTCTGGCGAACTGATAATGAGCTGCAGCAAAAAAATCTGACCAAAAAATGACAAAATTACATTCGATTAATATATTTTAATTAATTCCACGTGGCTTTAGGTCTGTAGGTGCTAAAGATAAAAATTACAATCAATGCTAATTTCTCTCAAATATTTTCGCTAAGGAAAAATTGATTCTCGAAAGATTTTGAAATGCGGCAGAAGAGGGACATCTTACATACGAGTTTCACGTTGGACGAATTTCAATCGTACTTTATTTATTGTTTATTTATTTATTTATTTGTCATATAGTTTGTAATTCGTCTTCAGAAAGTCTGATATATGTATTCTAGGAATGCGGTTAAATGTCGAAACACGTAGATTGCAAGCCATTATTTGAAATAGGACGTTCTGTTTAGATAATTGTAAACAGAAATCTATTGCCAGAATATTAGAATATAAAATGTATACACGACAAGTGATGTATTTATTCTTATATTCCTTTTTATGTTAAGTCCCTACTTTACAAATGAAAAAAAGATTTCGTAATTTCGTTGTATTTTATATTAATTTTATGATAATATATATTAATATTAATATATATTACGTTGCTGATTTAATGACACACATCGATAGCGTTTAATTTAAAGATTATTTAATTTTTATCGTGACTTAATATATATACATATATACATATATATGTATATGTATATATTAATGTTAATATTGATTACGCAAATTTACGTGAAAAATTTAAAATACCTTGCATTTCAAAATACAAAGACAGTCGGTAAATTTACAATTATATAAACGTACATAAAATAAACACTCTGTATATATGCGTTTCAGATAAGATATGCACTTTGTATATACAAGTCATGGTAAAAGTTAAATAATCTTTAAATTAAGTGCGTTTATCGATGTGTCAATACATTAAATCAGCAACGTAACGATATAGGTACAATATTACATCGACGGATTTCTCAACTTTCATTATAAGGGAAATTTCACCGCAGTTGCAGTCCTCGCTGTAATGAGGTTACGCCGTTATTAACGTATAAATATTGCAATACGAAAAACGTGTTTTATACTTTTTTTACTTTATCGCGATGGCACATAAAATTTTTTTCATGGCATCTACGGCTTTATTATTTGAATGCTAAAATAGACACGTTTTATTCTTTAAATAATCACAGTCTCCAATTCTTTTTTTTTAATAATATATGCTATATAAATTATATATACCCATTTACTTTTACAGTATATATAGTGTACATATATATATATATATGTATATATAATATATATATACACTATATGTAAAAATAAAGAATAAAGTATCTCTACACCGATAAGATTCCCTTCTGCTAAGTTAGCGCGGCAGCATCTCGTCGCTGCCAGAAATAAACACAAATTTGCATACAAATGTTTTCCTCGGAATGCATTACGGCGATATGCTCCGTTGCAGCACGATTCCCAGCCGATTGCACGTGTAATTTACCTATGGTTTCGCTATAGTCTAATGTGGCCTTGTTCATTACATAATTATAATAGTTTGTCGTCAAGAATATATTTCCGTCAATTGTATTCTTCGAATATATCAGCGAAAAATTATCTCGCGATAACATCGACAGATAATAGAGCGACCGCTTAAAATGACTATTTCTAGTAATAAATACTATTGTTGCAGATATCATAAAACTTTATCAGACATTGCAACACTCTCTTTTATCAATTTTTCAAGAACTTGTGTGATTTAAAGAAAAAGAATTTTTTACTTAAAGGGTGTATATAAAATTTAGCTTTCGCTATTCTGGTATATCAATTATCAAACATATTATAGATAGATTTTGTTCTTGTACTTACGTTAGGTTGTACTTTCATTTTGATTAAGTGTTTATATTGTCGTATAAGTACTCATAACAACGTCCATAAGTGATTGTGCATAATGTGTAAATGTATACGAATATCCTGAGATCCCAAAAAGTCCAAACAACTTGGTGCGGTCCGATCAGTCATCCAGCATCCCACCACATCCTCGATGGCTCGATCTCACTATTCCCACTATGTATCTCTCTGAGCGAAGGAAAAAACGAAAAGAAAGATCAGGCTAGAAAAGATCAAGTGGCACCCTCTTTCACTCGAATTAGGCATTTTGTCCGGGAACGCGATCGACGTACGCGCACGCGCGTTGGATCCGACATCACCGACATCACGTGCGAATGTTGCTTTCATTCGCAATGGTAAAAAGCAAACAGTCGTGGCCGTGACTCCGGCGCGGTTGTTGTTGGGCGTGGAGGGATTTGCGCGGCTCGTCCCCGCATTACGTCTCGCTCGAACTTTCCTCGATCCATCCCTACCACCGCCGGTCGTCCGCCGCTGTTGCAATGCCGCTGTGACCGGGGTCCAAGGAGTCGCGGCGTAGAGCGAGGAGGCATTCCTGCATGATCCGTCTCTGCGGAAATCAAAACACCGCGGCTCGCAAAAAAAAAAACTACGTTTTACACACGCGTGTGCGTGCGGTCCCGCGTACACATCCCCCGCTTCCGCGCGCGCATCCGCGCGCTCCGACGCGAATGCTCCTGTTGTTTGGGCGCATCGTAATCCCGAAATAGGATCAAGGATAACGACGTCATAAATTTTTTCGCGTCTACGTGCTGCGGCGCCGTGCGAGAGTTGAGAAACCGGTCGGTTGTATTCAAGTAAGTTCTTTTGTAAGATTATCATATTCACTTAGATGCGCATGCTATATGCTTAAATACTATACATAATATCGCATACAATTTAATACACGACACATTAATACAGACTGATAGATAAAAATTTAAGATAATTCAAATTCGGATAAGATACAAATATCTTATCGACCCACTAAACGAAAATTAATTTAAATGAATTAAAAATTACAATTCATTTTAATTTATCCGAGTTGCATGGCGCTTTAGAGTTCGGAGATGAATTCATGTCCCTATTATATTATTTTTACATTCGAATAAATTGTAATACAAATTGAGCTTATCATATACTATTTTTTGGTTTAAATGGATTTGAAAAATCAGAAGCGCCAATTTAGAAATGAATTCATTTATATCCATTTGAAATTATTTTCATTTACTGAGGAAAATAAACATTTTTTTTCCAGATTCACATTTTAAAGAGAATATAAATTTTAAACAGCCTCCTGCAAAATGGTTTCGTTAGTGGCAAGCGTCAGAGCTACCAGCTCTCTTCATCACTGGTGCGCCTGTGCCGCGAGGACATTGACTACGAGCGCGATGCCAAGTCCTAAGGATGACGCGAAAGAAGTCATCGTTAATTATTTAGATGGGAAAGACAACGGCATCGCTGTATTAGGATTGAACAGGCCTGCCGCTCGCAATTCTTTCAGCAAGGTCTTGATCTCTCAATTGAATGAAGCGCTGGCTTCCATTAGGCAAAACAGCAAGCTGAGAGTGTTGATAGTACGCAGTCTGATTCCAAAAGTGTTTTGCGCCGGGGCTGACCTACGGGAAAGATTCAAGATGGACAATTCCGAGGTGCAGCGATTCGTGTCCTCACTGAGAGATCTCATGACCAACGTGGAGACCCTACCAACGCCGGTGATATCGGCTATCGACGGTGCAGCGCTGGGCGGAGGATTAGAGCTCGCGTTAGCCAGCGATATCAGGGTCGCCTCTTCCGAGGCAAAGATGGGTCTCGTAGAGACGAAACTGGCCATAATTCCAGGCGCCGGCGGAACTCAGAGACTTCCGAGGATAATCGGCGTACCCAAGGCTAAAGAATTGATTTACACCGCGCGCATTCTGGACGGCGAGCAGGCGATGCAGATCGGTCTCGTGAACGAGGTAGTTCCGCAAAACAAGGTCGGCGATGCAGCTTATCAAATGGCTCTCTCAATCGCGAGAGAAATTTTGCCCAATGGTCCCATCGGCGTTAAGTAAGTCACTGATGTCAAACATTTAAAAAAATTAAAATTGTAATTATTCAGTGTTATAAGAACTTAAAAAAAAGTGTAATATAAATTATAAAAAGATATAAGAGGAATGAACAAAGTAAAATAAAAATAAAAAATTAAAAATCAGTTATAAAAAAAAATAGAAATAATGAAAAACATAAAGGTATAATTAGAAAACAAAAAGTAGAATTTTGTTGCAATATGCGAATTATTATCATTATTATCCGCAAGAAACAGGTATTTAAATATGACGATGCTTACTCAGAATCGTTAATACGATCACTCATCGTCGATCACGTATTATATAATACACATCACACCACGTTTATCTTTTTGTGCTTATCGAGCACGAGTAATACGTGTGTCTCTGACACTTGTATTTTACTTATAACTTTTACTGACAAAGTACAATATTTATTTATAGAAATTTTTAATCTTTTATGTCGTTTAGATTGGCGAAAGTGGCCATATCTAAAGGCACGGAGGTATCTCTCGAAGACGGTATGGAGATTGAGGGGCAATGCTACAGCAAACTCGTGGATACAAAGGACAGAATCGAAGGACTCGCCGCTTTCGTGGCGAAGCGCGTACCCGTCTACCAAGGAGCGTAAAAATTCACGGTGCCATAACAAAACGTTTAATTCACAGACTATCATATCATGAACGGAATACATTTTATATACGTTTTATATATCACAAAATATATATATTAACATCTACTAAGTGATCACATATATATATATATTATATATATATATAATCTTAATATTTTATTATCAGAAATGCATTTATATTATAAAACAAAAGTTTTATCTAGAATGGTAAAAAATTTTAGTATCAAAAGTTTTATGGAAATTACAACAGCAGTTGCAACATTAACCTTGCACAATTGCCATTTGCATATGCTAATGAGGGGCCTTTATACTTTGTCAGCAGCGGAAAAAACAGTCTACGTCATATTATGTCGTCTTTCAATAAATATCCGTAACGTTTTTTATCTTAACATTGTTATTGTTTAATGTAGTTTTAATATATATGTACATATGGATGCGTAAATGCAATGATATATGCGTGACCGTGTATGCACATGTAAGACATATGAGAATAGAATTTAATTCTGACAAAAAATAAATTACTGTATTCATAATAATCTTTTTTATTTAATATTTACTATTTCTGTGTAAGTTTGATAGTAGTAAAACTATCAGAACAGAACATATGTACAAATATATTTCTAGGTGTGCGTGAAAACAGCTGTATCTAAAAATTTAGGTGTTGAGGAATTCTACTTGAAATTATATAAGAATCAAATTAAATAATCTACTTTCATCGTCAGGAATGTAACAATTGATAAAAAAAAAAAAAAAAAGAAAAGAAAAATAAGAATGAAAAGAAACGAATCTGTTGTGCAAGAACATACTAACAAAAATATACTGATTAAAAATACAATTTAACTCGACCTGGAAAAATACTTTATTCTTCTAGGCCTGAACTACTTAACGCATTGCATCGGAATACTAAGCTGCTCTTTCTCCCTATTTTCTTTTACGAGTGTCATAAGAACGTTCAATTGATTTATGGTATCCTTGGGACAAGTGACACGATGGCCTATCGTCAGATCGCTCTCGTAAATCTCGTGATCGTTACCGCCTTCGGCCGTTTTGTCACCGAAGAAGTGTATTTCGTCATATCCCTGAATATGACGTAAGCAATATGTTTTATCCCAACCGATAGGAAAAACATCGAAAGAGATTTGTCCCCCTAAAAAAAAAAAAGAAATTTTCTTGTTAAAATTTATATGTACTCAGAAGTATGTAAGATATTTATAATAATATAACATGATAAATAATATAATCAATAATATGACATAATAAAAATAAATATTTTGAAATAATTCAATAAATATTATATTAAAATTTAGCTATATTATAATCAAATTGTAGAACTACTTCTATATAACATGTCACTTACCAATACTGTAAGTTAGACCTAAATCAGGAAATTCCTTTTTAAGAGCTTGTATAAATTTCTCACGAATATGATGTTCACTGTCATATTCATTAAATTGGTCGCGTTCTTTCTTACTGCAATTTCGTCCTACTGGCGTAACGTTCATCATGCCTGTACGGAATTCTATAAATGTTCCACGCTTAAATGGCAGCTTCAACTCAGATATATATCGCAAGATAAAATTTATAAAATCCTGCAGTGCATCCTCTCCGATTATATCTTGTATCGACTAAAATTTGATGTATACATATGTTAAAAGAGAAAATGCATGATCTGTCGTTGCCTTTGGACACAATTTCATTACTTACTTGTGAAGGCAAAGCTTTGCCATTTTTAAAAGCAATAAGGCCATTCTCTGCGAAAACATACTTGTACTTTTCAAAGAGGTTTCTACCACCTAGCTGTTCTTGAATCTTATTTAAATCAGAACCTCCCACTACTGCAATGTCAAACTCGTTTTTTACAGTTTCTAGGAGAAACTTTTCAACGCTAGAACCGATTGGCTATAGAAAACAAGAATACATTTTTTTAATTAATAGAAGACAAGCAGAATAATGTAATAATTTGTAATATTTAGGGAGAAATTTAGCATCGTTCAAAGATAGGTTTTTTATTTAGTATTCAAAGTGTAATACCTGCCGTGGTTCAGTAAGTGTGCCATCTACGTCAAACAGGCAAATAATCTTCTTCGACATGATATAATCTAATCTCGTATTTAAGTATCCAAGGTTTCTGAGAAATACATATTATCATTTCATTTTCGCAGAAATATTCACAACTAAATATAAATATAAAATACATAAATACATTGCACATAAAATTGCAAAATAAAATAAAAACAAGAATGCCTTTAAAATTATACGATTATAGATTTCTTTACAATCAGTTTCCAGATAAGGGAGATTATCGAATGGGAATTTTAAATCACGTGCCGAGTTAAAAAACAGGTTAACAATTGCCACCTCTTCCCCCTCTATTTATTTATTAAGAAAAACGATTTGCGTGTAAATCATTCAGCATTCTACACATTCTTAGCCATAATTTATTTTGATCGCAATTATGTATATTTGTATCGTAACGGAGCACACGATACAGTCAATTAAATTAAAATTCAATTAAAAAGATATAAAAGAAAATTTGGAAGGAAAAAGAGCCTAAAGAGTGTACATATGATCTATTCTTATGTAACCTAACCTAACGGAAATGCAATATTTTGTCCATCATTGCAAAGGAAATCGTTTCAGAGCAATCTCCGGAGATAAGCTGAAAATTTTGACATACGTGATACGATCAATGGCATTTCGTGCGAGATTATCGACTACAAGAGGTTATTCGAAATGAAAATACAACAAAATATAGAATATATAAAAAAGAGGCACATATGTATATACGTGGCCGGTTTGATGTGTCGTGCCACTCGTGCACTGTGACTGTGTCGGTGTCGCCAGATGTTGGAAAAGTCATATATACCAATCAAATGATAAAAAATGTACCAGGTACACGGCGCAGCGATCTTTCACGCGACGCGTGTTCCTTCAGACGCACTTTGCCGACTTTGCGGCACTTTGTTGACACTTGGAACGGAGCAGTTGTATCATTCGCGGTCGCGGGGCTTTTGTGCACGTGTCTGACCACGATGCCGAACATGTGCCCACCCAACAAGATACGACGTGATACTTGAGATAGATAATCAACCCCTTATCACGTGTCTGCTATCGCGGAAGAGTAGAAAATTTTTGAATTTTGATCGGTTGTATTGGCAATACTTGTGTATGTCACTAATGTGCGATCACGTGGTCACGTGCATGCGCTCGCACACACACACGTGTGTAGTGTGTATCGCTTACGGGCACACGTGCTACGTAATTGTCACATAATTGCGATATGTCGTGGAACAGCTGTTTGAATAAATTATTATGTCTTTTGGGCATTATCTTATTGCGATTATCTAACACAAATGGACAAACCGATACAGCTAAAAAAAATGTGCTTCTGTTGCTGGGTAATTTACATAAAGTACTATTTTTAGCATTTTTATGCATGCTTCGAATGTGATGTTATAAATGTGATCCACTAGCGTTTTGTCAAATAATTGAAATAAAATAATAAGTATAAGAGGGATGGTATGAATAAGAATTAAAAATTTCCCAGCTGAAGGTTGGGAAAAGTTAGATACATTTTTAATTTTGCGATTAGATTAGATCAATTTTAAATCCATAATCTATATTTTTGTGTACAGAATTTTTAGAGTATAAAATAGTTTATTTATTAATCCACAGCTGATGATGCAGGATTTGAAATGCGATCATACTTAAATAAAATATGTCAAACTCCTAATTTGGATAAATTAGCAAAGGAAAGTCTACTATTCAATAATGCATACACATCAGTTAGTAGCTGTTCACCAAGGTATTCTAATAAGATTGTTGATTCAAATTGGATCTAATTAATAAAGATAATTAATAAAGATCTTGAATCTTATACTTGCACAGCCGCTCTGCAATATTAACTGGATTACCGAGTCATCAAAATGGGATGTATGGTCTTCATCATGGAGTTCATCACTTCAATTCTTTTGATAATGTTCAAAGTTTGCCAAAAATATTGAAAAGAAACAATATACGAACAGGTAATGAATAATGGATTTCTATAATATCATTTATATAAATTATGTTATCACAATGTTCGAATATTTTCTTTGTGCAGGAATTATTGGCAAAAAACATGTAGGTCCGAGTAATGTTTATCCATTTGATTTTGCACATACAGAAGAAAATCATTCTATTCTTCAAGTAGGTCGCAATATTACGTATATAAAGTTACTGGTCCGCGAGTTTCTCTCACAAAATAAATTACAGTAAGTAATATTTTACATATAGTGCTTGTACATAATTTTATTTTTATAAAGTAATATATTAAATTTTCATCTTGTAATAAAATATACGCAATATTATTTTGTTACTTTATACATTTTGAAAAAATCATATAAGTTTTTATTTATTCACGTATTATTCTACAAAACGTTTTCTTAGTTGTACCAAAATTTTGCAGACCTTTCTTTCTGTATGTTGCATTCCATGATCCACATCGCTGTGGGCATTCTCATCCAGAATATGGCAATTTTTGTGAAAAATTCGGTAATGGTGATGTTGGAATGGGTACAATTCCCGATTGGAATCCAATATATTATCAGTGGGAGCAAGTTAAAGTGCCCTACTACGTTCAGAATACCGAGGCTGCTCGGAGAGATATTGCTGCCCAATATACAACAATATCTCGTTTGGATAAAGGTATTTAAATGATTGAATGTTGTTTGAGAAATATCAGAAATATGTATGTACGTTTCTAATATGAACAAGATGAGCTGTTACATTTTTATATATTAATACATGGCAGTATTTAAAAAGAATACAATTTTTCAGGCGTTGGTCTTGTTCTTAAAGAATTAGAAAATGCAGGCTTCAAGAACAACACATTAGTAATTTATACGTCGGATAATGGCATACCTTTCCCAAACGGTCGTACAAATTTATACGATTCAGGTTCGTACATTTAGTTACAGTACATTTAATGTACTGAGAAATGAAAAGCAGACATTTAAAAACGTTAATATTTTAAAAACACAAACAAGTATTACCAATAAAATTTAAAGGTATGGCTGAGCCCATGATGATGTCATCACCGATCCAGAGCCATAGGAAAAACAGCGTGACTTATAGTATGACGTCTTTACTAGACATAGTACCGACAATATTAGATTGGTTCAATGTGACTTACATGAGTGATGAAGATTCCAATGAAGTGTCTCCTCTGCAACTTACGGGCAAATCACTTGTACCATTACTTCGTGAAGGTGTGTATATTCAGTGTATGTATGTATTGAATGCACTGCGTATATATCGGAGAGATCATACTGTAAAATAATCGATATTTTATTTATTATAGAACCCAAAGAAAATAATACGGCAGTCTTTGCTAGTCAAACACATCATGAAGTTACCATGTATTATCCTATGCGCGCGATTAGAACTAAACGCCACAAACTTATACATAATATTAACTACAGGATGCCATTTCCTATTGATCAAGACTTTTACGTATCTCCGACGTTTCAGGTAATCTGAAAAAAAATCCAATAAGGTGAATAAGGAAAAAATATCCAAAAGGTGTTATTAGGTTTTTTTTAAATTGGAGTTGAAATTATTTTAAAATAAGTTATTAATTAATATAGACGTATTCATAAGTAATTTATCATTGTATACAGGACATTTTAAATAGAACAAGGAATCATCAATCTCTACCATGGTATAAAACATTGAAGAAATATTATCAGAGACCAGAATGGGAATTATATGATCTAAAATATGATCCAGAAGAATTAAATAATATAGTTTCAAAACCGTCCGCAAAGGTAGTATCAATTTGTAATTATATTAATTATATTTCTCCTCAACTATGACATAATAAATGCATTTCAATTTTTCATTTATATTCTAAATTTCAGAACACATTCGTCGAACTTAAAAAACGATTGTTCAATTGGTTAGAAACAACAAAGGATCCGTGGTTGTGCGCGCCAGATGGTGTGCTAGAGAATATTGGAAATAGTAACCCACAATGTATGCCACTGAACAATTTGGACGATTAAGACTCCTAATATTCCGATTTGCTGATTATTATATATACATTTTCTTTTTTACAATTTTTTTACTTTAATATACATTTCTGTAGTAATAAGTATTGAACACAGGTTATAATAATCAATAATTTACAGAATTTACGTCATATCTAAGTAATGAATAATAAGAACAAATATTGAAGTAACATTAATACTCAGCATGGTATATGTGAATAACAATGTTCAATACTCATTAAAGTATTAAATTTTAAGAGGAAAATTTAAAAATTAAATGACACTACAAGAACAGGCTTTTACAATTGAAATATAATTTACCAACCTTCCGCATTTAGAAATTTAAATTCCTAAGATGTTTTTACGATGGTAAAGTTGCTCTTGACATTGAGATATTCTTTGACTCTCTTTCGCGATACTTTGTAAGCACCTCATTTAATTGATGAACATAAGCCGAAGATTTGTTGATGGATCTTATCACTGTCCTCAATTCCGTTGCTATTTCATTCATCTAAAAATGTGATCTAATGTACCTTATCTTAAAATATATATTATATATGGAATGAATAAAAATATTAACTATACATAGCGATTGTTAATATTTATGTAAACACAAAGAAATCTCACATATTGTTTATAGTTTAGATATCTATTGTATTTCTGATTGTTATTATAGATTTGTTTGATTTGAATCATAAATAAAAGACACAAAGCGAGGCCACCCAACACGACGAGGGAATTTGAAATCTGGAGTCCGCGTAAAACAAGCATCACACTTTTTGAGGTTAGAACGATTCAATGATGTACAAACGATTGTTACATAATATTAAATTAAGCATAACATTAATCGTTCAGGCAAAGCGTTCTTTCATAAAGTGACAACGTATCAATTATTCCGGTTACTCGCATCTCTATGTTTATTTTCACAAGTCGAGTGGATTCGTATGACAATGCAAAACATCTGATTACACCTGACCGACCTGACTCTATAAAAAATCTCCGCTAAGTGGGGTTTGAATCTCCACTAAATGTGATTCGAGTCTCCGCTAAGTGAGGTTCGAATCTTCGCTAAGTGGGGTTTGAGTCTCCGCTAAGTGGGATATATTAGAGATTTTATTTTCTCTAAAAGAAATATATTTTTTAATTATAATAAACCAATAAAAAGGTCAATATCTTATATGTATATTCTAGTTATATTATTTATTTTATTGTACTTACTATTTTAAATTGAAAAACATGTAATTATAGGACATTAAAATTACATACATAAAAATATTTTTTAAAAGTATATATTCTTTTTTAACACTTTGACTGCTACGTCACCTATATTATAAATTTCTGCAAAAATATTTATATTTTTGGGTGATAACGTAATTTACTTGGATTGATTTAATTTTATTAAACAAATATTTAAGACATGAAAGAAGGAATATAAATTATTTTAAAATATTAAAAAAACAATAAAATAAATTATGAAAATATCCATTTATTAAACTCGTCAGTGCAGAAACATCGTTAGTTTGACAAAGTATTGACATTTAAGTTTGTTCATAAAGTTATGAGTATAAATGCTATTAAATATGTATTGCCAACATTTTTATACAAATTATCTATTTGAGCTTTTGCATTTGCAATTTTTTTTCATATGTTTTAGCAATTGGTAAATACCCAATATCTTTCGTTCCTTGCGACATAGTCTGGATTGAAGGATCTTAATTTGTTGCCGCAATTCTTTTTCTTTTTCGGTCGCTCTTGGTGAAGTTTGCGTATAAACACTCTGGTAATATGTAAAAAATGCACAACAATAAACAAATAAATATTGTAGATAATAAATTTAAAATTTCTTTTATAATGGAAATTTACTAACCCGAGTTTGAGAAGTTGCTTCATTCGTTGCATCTGATATTGATGATGGTAATGACACATATGCTAAAAATTGTTGCTGCTTCGTGTAACAGTGATCATTATTAGAGTTATCGTTAATTTCATTTTTTTCCAACACAACATGAGATGTCGGATATAATTTTTCCACTTCATTAATTATTGTTTTCTACAAAATAACAAAAAATATATATTACATTTGTATGTATTTGTAGGATAAATTTTAGATTTTTTCAGTTACTTACAAAGTTGGTTATATCCTGGGAAAATATACTAGGAATTGCATCCTTTTTCAAGTGACGTTTACCAGAAATATATTCATATTGTGATTCCTCGAAATGATTGCTGCATATTCGAGAATTCTTTGAAATTCGATTTTTCGTTGGCACAACTTCCAACCATTCATTTAACAGATCTCTATTATTCAACGGAAAACTATAATAAAAGAGTATAGAAATCAGGAATCATTGTTTGGAAATAACATATTTGAGGTTATATAAGTTCATATAATCTACCTAAAAAACGATAATTCACTCTTTGGATACCACGATGTTGTGCATTCCTTAACACAGCAACTTTTCACCATTTTTTATAGCTACATAAACTGGAAAAAACAATATATTTATTATTTTTGTATAACCTGCGTAACAGAGGACGATCCATCGAAATAAATTTGCTCTTTTTAGCTGAACTGGCTGCACTAGATCACAGTTTATCTTTCTTTTTCTACATTGGAAGAAAAAAGATAAACTCTGAACTAGTGCAGCTAGTTCAGCTAAAAAGAGCCGACCTGTTATTCGTATAGAGGAATAACGGCTACAATGGCACATGCCTATATCAGAGAGAAATGCCTTATCACGGATTGATATGATTTCTCGGTTAGATGTATACAGTCCTATTCACTCATGGATAATCTCATGAGAAGCTCGTGAGAAATTTTTGTAATTATATTGACGTCATTTACAAGTTGACGTTATAAATTAGAAAATCTTATTTTATTAAAAATTAAAATTTTAAATAATCAAAGTTAATCGAATTTGCCTAAAAAAATTAAGTTAACACAAAATGATTAGGTATTAATAGCGTATGTTTATAAATTTTCGATTTTTTAAATAAGTTAACAAAATATTTGATTAATATACAGAAAATATTAACAGGGATATTAATTTCAAAGATGATTTGTACAAATGCAATACAAGTTTACAACGTTTCAACACTGATTATAATTCAAGGATTAAATTTTTTCTTTACATAAATTTTTAAACAACATATGAAATCTACATATAATGGTATGTATACATTAAAGTAATCTTGTTTATAAATTATAAAATGATGTGAGTATATGTATATGCGGACGGTTTTGGATAACAAAAGTCAATGTGTTTTACATTATTATAAAATGTCTTAAACCTAATTATCATCAGTTATTGGCTTAATTGATGATGGAACGGTACTGTCTGCAGAAGAAATGTAATTTCTTATTTTCTTTCTGCTTTTCTTATTTATTAGCAGTTAACATAAGGAGGATTGGTCTCAAAAAATACAACCTTATACACTTGTTCGCCAGCCTAAAGTTAATCTATGTATAATATACATTTACTTACAGTTACTTTGCTTATTATTCTATTATTTTTAAGTACAATTTTATAATGTGTGATCCTATATGTATATACATATATAAAACAAAATTTTTTCTTATAACATCGTTAAAAAAATTAATGTACCTCTCCGCAATCAAATAAAATAAAAAAATAGTAATAGAAAATGGTAATACTTGGGAATTTAATTTTTCACTTGTGTATATACATTTATAAGCCCTGATGTTCACAAATGACATTTTGATTATAAATTATCAGATTAGATGCAAATAATGTACATGGGTTTTTTTATAGAATATTATGTGTATAAAATCACTTCTACATATATACATTTATTTCTTAATCGTATTTTATCGTAAAAATTGAAATTTTTTAAATATTTATCTTTAAACGAACTATCACTGTGATCCAAATAATTTTTTTCCTTAGATAAAAACTCCAAATATTTTTTTTACTGAGAAAATATTTAATAGAGCATATAATTTATCTTTGATTTTGTTTTATACATTACAGGTATTTAAATATATACTTAACAAATTTATCTCAATAAAATTTTGAAAAAATTTAACGGCTGTTAAATAAAATTACTTACATATCAATCGTCAGATTTGCTTATTGAAATCAAAATTTCATTAGTTTTAACTTTAACGTTTCATGTTAACGAAGTTATTACGATTGTAACATGTTATTAAATGTACACATAATACATGAAGATAATTACATTTGTCTCTTCAGTCCTTGCAGATATATCACAATCATTTGTAAATTTTATATGCACTTATAGACTTTTCCTCCGAAATAATATGATGAGACTAATCTTCGATTTTTGAGTCTTGTATTCATTACTAAGCTTTTTTATTTCTTTTTCGCTTTTATCGAAAAGATTATTTTTAATTGTATTTACAGAAAATTTAGATTATTTTAAGAACGATTTTGTTAAATTGTCAGTATAACTTACAAATTATATGTCCACGTTCCTTTTGCCGATTGAATATAACGAAGTGGTGTAACTGTATTCCTAGCATCAGGACTTTTTGATTTTCTGACACAATCTTGGCTTAAAACTCTACACCCCTGACTCAAAATGACATTATTATCATTACTACGGGGAATACTGTCACTGCTCGCTACGCGTCTTACATTATTACTTTTTTTCTCTTGATTCTTCGATGGTGAATTGTCCAATACAGAATCTTTGATTTTATACACGGACTGATTATTTCCGAGCAATCTTGGATTCGGATCAATCGATACTGTTTTCGGGCTGTGTGTTGAGCAAACTCTTTCGGCACATTCGTTACGTCGAATTTGACCTTTATCATTATTTTCTTCAAGTAATTGATGATAGGCAAGCATGTGATGTTCGTCATTGTTGTAATTCCCATCTTTATCAGCGTATTGGCCCAAAGTTATGGTAGAATCAAGTGAATCGGAGAATTCTGGGCTGGGAACAGATGACATGCTGCCAATGTGGGAGAAAGCGACCGTCCCCTGTGGATTTTGGGGACGGTGTCAGAAACATCATTCTTCTAGTTCATCCATTCGATTTCTAACAGCCATTTCTACCACTTCCAGACTTGGATAATCCAATTCCTTAACCAAGCACAGTACAGCAGACAATATATTTGAATTCTGAAAAAGGAAAATACATGTTAAACAGATAATAATTACTTCGAATTTAATTACACTTTAAAACAATATCATAAAACATACTCTCGTCACTGGCCGTCTATGATAGTGAAATTGTGTTTGGTTTCTGCATTTGTCTTTTTCAGAATGTCTTACCCAACCCTGTTGATTTATGTCTTCCTATAATTGAAACATACTAATTTTATTAAAACCTTTTTATAGCTTTTCATAATGTCTTTCCAGTTAAATATTATGGATTGCCTTGAGTTTAATATTTGATGAAAGTAATATATTTTATTATTTATCTAACCTTTTCGTTAGAATGAGCCGCCACCCTTCTTGTTTGAGGCATTTGAGGAGATTGTGGCGAATCCTCATATTCTAATCTTGTTCTTTCATCGTAGCTATAGTTATTTCTGTCATTACGTTTGTCATCTGCAAATTCACTGACAGCATATTGCGTACGTTGCGACGTTGGTGTATACATACGCTGAGATACTTCATTTCCACTATATTCAGAATAAGCTCGTCTTTCGTCATAATCTCCATTATGTCGTTGTACTACTGGACGTTCATCGTAATCCTAAAACATTGTTTTCCATAAAATAATTGTAAGCAGTTATACTGTATACTATGTAAATTGTATTTAAAAGAACATTGTTTTACATTTTTTAGTTGTAGAGATTCCATCTCATATTATTGGAATAAAATAATAATAAATAAAAAAAACTAATATCTTCTATTTATCGTAAATGTGTTTAGTAATATATGGCATCAAATTTAGATATTAAATTTTAGTTCAAATTTTCTTATGTTTAAGATTTTCATATTTGATGATTATTATTTATATAGTTTGCCACAATAAGAACAAATTACTATTGATCTACAAATGACAGACTTTGTCTTGTGATATTTCTGCTCTGTCTCTCAGCTATATCCTTCAAACATAAGTACAATCAGAGGAAATGTGTAAGTCATACAAGTTTCACACATTTTTTATAAATTAGTATTAAATTATTTATTATTATTATTCATTTCCAATTTTATTTTAGTTGATATGAAGATAAAGTTAAATTATATGTTAAAGCAATTAAGACAAAAAAGAAAAATTATCATTAAACATTCCTTAAGTTGTGGAATATAAGAGTTGCAAATATGGTTAAAAATGCGCTGTACTTAAATGTACCTTGGATATTTCAAGAGTGTTAGTAGCCACAGTCTCACTGTTGTTGCGTGACTCTGCACACAGAGTGTCATCTTTGCTCTGACTCTTTGATTGTCCATTTTGTAGCTGTTAGTATAATTAAGCGATATGACAGGCTTTAATTTATAATATTATGCTTGAAATCTAACTCTTTTAATTTAATTAGTCAATACAATCACTATCTAATAATTAAATTGACTAATCATAGATTTTTATTTCTAATGTGAAAGTATTGATTTAAAATGCAATATTGATATTATAACATTAAAAAACTTCCCAGCACAATAGTTACATTTTGTTATTAACAAATAGTATTATTTGCTTTTAGAAATAATTATAAAAAGATATTTTTACTCTTATTATACGCATGACTGACCTCGTATGCATATTGATTATTTTGTGAGTAATGATGTGACGATGACGCATTATAATTTGCGTTTCTTCTGTCAGGGTCATATTCTTCATGTGTGTGTTGTGTTTCATCAAAGCTTCTCTAAAAAAAAAAAAAACAAAAAAAAACAATTTTACATGTATACATATTATACATATATTGTCCCATTTTAATAATTAATTTTATGAGTTACCAAAAATTTTAGTGACTGGTAAGAAAATCAATTAAAGAATGCATTAATTTGTTATTACCTGATCGCTAGAAAAACTGTATCTCCTAGATCGTCCCAATTCAGTTTCTTCAATATATTCAATTGTAATATCCTAATTTAGTATAAATGTCATTTAGCATTTCAATGTTGTTATAAATGCACATGTTTAAAATATACATAATTTTTAAAATTGTTTATTAAATTAACACATAATATATCGATGCTATTAATATCCGTATATTTTAATAAAGAGCTATTAATCTTCATAAGTAAAGCATAAAGTAAAAATTATTGATGAAATAATATGGATATTAATTGCATATGAGTAGCATTTTAGTACCCATCAATCTTTTTGTTATTATTGTATATTATTTGAAATATATTTTTACCTCTGGGCTTACTACTTCCGATTGTGTAGCATCTATTTCAAGAGGATGTATTAAAGGCCGACCTATTGTCATTGCAGTTTGCACTTCTTCAGGTGTTACTATTTTATCGTCTAATTTCTCAAGATTTGGCAAAGCTCGAAGTACAGCTAATCGATATCTATCAAAACAGAGTCATAATAATGGATCATAAAGTTCTCATAGTTTCTCATTTTAACAGTATTTGCTATTAAATATTGGCAAGTGTGGCGTTAACAGACTGCAGTGCACTGATTTGTTGCCAAAAGTTCTGGGTTCAAACCCAGGCAGAACCAACAAATTTTCATATGCTTGCGTCTCTTCTCCAGAGAGGTTCAACAAACCACTGAGAATACTTTTATCTCGAAAATCTCTTTCAAAAACAATTGTCGTTCAGAATCGGCTTTTAAGCTGTAGGTCCATATGCCAGCATGGGCATCACAAGCATATGAAGAGAGTGGTAGGCCAGGATTCGATTTGGGTTGTAGCGCCATTGAAATGAATAAATGCTATTAAATATTTACCCATCCCTTTCTGCACATGGATTTTCACCGAGCCACAAATTTCGTAAATTAGGTAATCCTTGGAGGTAACAAACTTCATTTAAATCTTTAATGTTATTTCGTCTTATAAATAAATCTTGTAGCTTGTGGCAGTATTGAAAATCAGCAAGTGTATTAATATTATTTATGCTAAAAATAAACACAAATGTTTAATATTTTTATATAAATATTTTTATTATTGTTTTTATTTCAGATAAAGAAAGAGAAGAAAATTTATTTTTTAAATTAAACAGTTTTTAATTAATGTTGTAATTTTATTTTAAACAATAAAAAAATGTTATTAAATATTTTACTCTTTATTTCATAAAAAGACCTAATTTTATATTGTACTTTATAATTATAATGTATAAAAAAATAAAAGAGCTTTAATCTCTTTTAAAATGGATTTTAGATATTCCAGATATTGATCTTCATATTTGTCATTTTTCAATATTACGCAGACAAATCACAATGAATTCAAAGCATGTGTGGGCAGAACAACTTCTGAAGTTGTGGGTTGTGACCATGAGTTTAATGTAATCATGCCCATAGTGGGAATGTTGCAGCCTCTATGTTTTCGTAAGATGAAAAATATCTTAGATCATGACTAATAAAAAATGAGTTTACATTTCTGCGTAATAAACTGTTAATGAATATTGTAACAATCTGTTTTCTAACTTCATTAAAAATTGCATACTATTATGATAAATTTTATAGATCACAATATTTTTCTTATTTCAATAATTGTTTAATTATCTGAACAAAACACAACTTACCTCAGTGACAACACTTCCACATTTTTCATCTTTCTTAAGATAGTAACATCTGTTAATTCTGTTCCCCTGCGTTAAAAATATATTAATTTAAAATAGAGAGAAAAATATTGTCCTAATTAATTTTTTACACAGAGTCATTCTAAAGTAGATGGCCAAACTTTACAAGACCGTCTCACTTTAAAGATAAAAGAATAAACATTAGAAAGATTCCTTCCCTGAATTATAAATCCTTTTTGTTTATAAAAATATTGGGAAAATTTAGCTATGTATTTTAATATTATTTTGCATATATATTTTTTTAATAGACAGGATTGTACTGTAGACGCAGAATTCGTGTACTTTTCCACGTATTCTTTCACATGCCAGTGTCTCACGAACAACAATTAGTTACGCTCGGGTGATTGTAATTCTCTTTTTTCCTATGGCATCGTAGAAAAATTTGATAACCTTGTCGCGCGCGGCCGAATCAAGCGTGTTTAATCGCTCCAAGACAATCGGTCGCCATGAATTAATTCGTGACGTACGACTGTGCCGTTAAAGAGACCTGTCGTCAGTATAAATACTTACCAGCAATTAAGTTTCTTTACGGCGGAAAAGTCAGACACTCGCGTGCGTGCCACGACCATCTCCTCGGTCAGCTTCACCATTGTGTCACACGCGTTTGGAGGTTATGGAGGTTATAATTATGCAAAAAATCGATGATGTGCGGCCATCCGACGGAAAATTCGATGCGATTAATTCACGATACGCAAGATCATATATACGAAATCACGGTAAATTTTTCGAGCGATGCGACCCTAACCGATCGCCATGATGCCTTACTCGTCGAGTGTTGTCGAGTGTCGAGTAGTCCACTGTCGACTAGCCGCGAAGTAGGCTGCGAATGCTTTCACTGATCGCTCGCTCGGCTCGCTGCCTGGCTTCTCGTCAGTTCTCGTCGTAGTCGCCGTACTCCGGTTCATGCGCACAATGTGCGCACTGCGCACCGCACTCCTCCTCACCGCAGTAGCCGGAGTAGCCCACGGCTCGGAGCCCTCCTCGGAGGCTCAGGTACGGGCGGTCAGGCTCATTCGTATTCGGCGGCCACATTTCTCTACGCACACGTGAAATGTGTCCTCTCGTTAAATCGTTCGTCGAGGGATGGCCATTTCTTGGTTATTAACTTATTTTGCATCTTTTTCTAGTTTTAAGAATTAGAAAAACCGAGATTAATGTTAATCTACATTGATCTAGTTTACACCGAGCATTTGATACGCGTACTAACTATAGTAACTTTCTATTAAATTTTTTTAATTTCGACGATGCATATATAAACTTATACATGATATATGTGTTTAATTAATCATATTAATGCATATAATGTATCAGCTTAGTACATCATTCTTTAAATTTATTGTAGAAATTAAGATAATTTAATGGAAAGTTTCTAGTTTAGTATGCGTATCAAGTGCTCGGTGTAAATTAGGCCATCGGTAGAAATGGACATGACTCAATTAATTAATTGCTTCATATATTTACAAAAAATAGAGAAAAAAATCGATGAGCCGCATATACATATATATGTTACATAAAAGTGTCCTTGGAATGTGAATGCATCTCGCATCATTAATGCATTCGATTCGTAACAGATGTCACGACAATGATAATCTAGATTCTAGGAGTAAGCAATTATTTACGCGTGAATTTATATATATATATTTTTATAATTTTGCATTATAATTCAGAATTTTGTTATAATTAAGATTAAAAATGAACAATAACTCGCACAATTTGTTGAAATTAATTAACAGAAATATAGACGACTATTATATTCTATGCGCGCGTGTAATCTTTAACAATATTAGTAATTAAACTCAACATTTTAACTATTGTAGAATAAGAAAAGTTATTTAATGACAAAAGGAGATACATAATAAGATCCATTACGCTGATATTTATAATAATCAGTTATCTTATTTCAAGACCGCAATTTAAGTATGCTAATAAAATTCAAATTAAATTCAAATGCGGCGCGCATGAGCAGTTGGTAGTTCGGCGCCGTCTTATATTTTTCGTAGGTTTGTACACCTGTCGCGTCGGTACTGTCGGTAGGCATTCGCTTCGCGTACTTCGCGTTCTCGCGTCGCGCTCGGACTTTCTCGCGCATTTTTCTCCGTTTCTTGATCGAAAGTGAAGTGCGTCGACGCACGCGAGTATCGGGGGTGTCGAATTAACATCGTGCGAGTATCACGATGCGCGCGTTATTTCATATTAGACTGAATTAGTAGTAAATCGCTAATCTTGAAGCGCCAATGGATGCGTCGAGCAACCGGCCGGCGCAACCACAGTAAGTTTAAATAGACGAATAGAATATTGCGAAAATGCAGAGTCTTAACTCATTAACGACAATAGAGAGCCGAAGTGGCGTCGCAGGTATCCCATAGATATTCTTGTCGAAAATAAATCATTGCTACAGAGCTATATGTACAGGAGCATTGCGGGCTTGTCGGTGTGCGCGCGCGCGCGCCGACAAGCGTTGAATGTATATTATTTTGTAGTTCGATTACGGATCGAACAGCAGCAAACATATATTGGGCAAGAATCGTAACTGAGTAACGCAAGTTACATGCGGTTGCAGTAAACTCAGATTTCGACGCGCACAATGTATAGTCCGTAAACGACGCGGCGATCACGTAATTGCAATAAGTTTATATTTCCGATGCCATAGACACGCGAAAATGATCCTTATGAACTTACTCGAACCGAACGCAATGCACATGCGCAGGAAAAATATTTCTCCCTAGAGCGCATACGTATAGTGAGGAGACAAAAATGAATTTACTTCGGTGTAGATAAGTGCAGACGAACGCGGTCGGTCATTCATGACCAATCCATGGATGGCGCGCTCGTCTGCATCTATCTTACACCGAAGTACAAACTGATTTTACTCCTCAGTGTACGTGCTTTTCCCTCCCCTGCTGCGCATCCCCTCCCCACCATTCGAGTCCCGCGACTCTCGCGTGAATCGCGACTCGTCGGCGGCATCAATTTGATCCCGGTGGTCCTGTCTCTTATCAGGAGTGAATTGTTATTCATCGTCGGTCTAGACAGATGAGAGTATAAAAGTGGAGTATCAGATTGATAGCGGACGAGTGTCTTGCCGATTGTGAAAGAGAGAGAGAGAGAGCGAACGTATCGGTGTGGCATCGTCGGTCGAAAATCATAACCTTGAAGTCGATTGTGTATCTCCAAACGAGATGAAAAATAAAAAAGTGAGCAAATTCACTACAATAGTTGCAATTTCATTAGTCAATAGCTAGTGAATTTGCTCACCTTTGTAATTTTCATGTTATTTTAACATAAACACAATCGACCCTCCCCCGTTAGTTGATATAGCCGCAGTAAGTTTAAATTTTGACGCTACGGAGATAATGCAGACGAAAAGTGGTTATGTTTTTTTTTTAATAATGTATATCAACAATAGACATTAACACTTTGAAATTTCTACGATATCAAATTGCGTCTCTAATAGAAAATTGATTAACTGTAATGAACTTCGTTCTTTAACATAATAAGGAACAAGTCTTATAAGAAACAAAAATAACATTAACAAAGATTTTTTTTAATCGAGGAAAAAAATAAATTATTTCATTTGTAAATATTGCATTCACTGCTAATTACTATTGTATATTTTAATTAACTTGTTTACATAACTAATCTCAAAATTGTACAAGCAAGATTGAACTGTATAATCATACACTATTATAAAATTAATCATATAATTCACTTGTAGAAATATGATGGTATCGATACAGCAAATATGCGACAGTTCTGTGAATACTCCGTGTAATCGTAGCATTATTAGTACAATGCGAATATTCCTCACATTAATTACATCGGAATTATTTAAAATATTGATAATTAATAGCCGTGATTGTGATAATTTTTGACCGTAATTGTGAACATTACTTATTTTCGCAAAAATTTTAAAATTTTTATGATTATTACGATTGCAATATTCATGAAATTATGATTTAATTGAAATGCATAGTACTTATTTATGTGTATAATTGATAATATTTATATATTTATGTATATGCAGTTAATGTAGTACATGTATATAAGTACATAGACATTTATATATGTAGTAATTAGAAATAATATATACCTATATATAATGTGTAAATAATATATATAATGTGTGTCAATTAGTAATCAATCATTTTTTTAAATATTAGCCACGATTACTGCTTACATAATCTGATAGTTTAGATTCTAGATTAGAAACATGAAATTGATGTAATTGATGCTATTTTGCGTATGATTAATTAAAATATGAAGTGTAGTAATTAGCACTGACTCCAATAATCATATTTTTATTAGCCGCAGTTCACTGCTTCTAGATTAAAAATTAACATTATTAATATTATTTGCTAAATGTATGAAATTATGCGCATGCATTAATCGAAAATCTTTGATATTTATTTTTCGTGGTATTTGTGACAATGTAAATTTTTTTTTTTTTCAGGAAATTGAATCACGAGTATGAACGTCGGGACTCGGGAGTGTCGAATTAATATCGGGCGAGTATCGTAGTGCATTTATTAAATACGTTCTAAGTAATCCTTCGCGATCGATTCGTGACGCTAAAAACAAGACATGTGCTTTCCATTCTCGCACACGTGAAAAATTGGATTGAACGGATGATGAATAATGGGGTTCATGGATAACTTCGATGGAATATGCAGCGGATGGATAATGGAGTTCATGGATAATTTCGATGGAATATGCAGCGGAAATATATGGGTCCGGAATCTCGGTAAGTCAGCAGCATTTAATGTTTTGGGTACAATAGTTTATTTTCATTGTCATCTTCAGCTCCAGTACATACAATACTCGATATATAATGATTCAATAATGTCATTAAATACGAAGTACGAAATCTATCTAAACGCTAATTTCTCTAGATCGGTACTTTGTCTCGTCTCTTTCATATAAATGGAAAAAAACGCTCGATAATTAATTATTGATAATTATTAATATACAGGTAGGTAAGCGTCTTGTCTCTCAATTTATCATAACTGCAAAGCGTCGGAACCTACCCTTGCGAGATAAATTAGATACCAATATACATATTTTCATAAAAATTTTACCCTTGCTACGCGGTCGCTTACGTGCGCGCGTATTAAAGTCGTTTTTATGAAAGTTCGTAAAAACATCAAGCATCGATGGGAAGACCATATTTCTTACGAAAGCTTAACGCACTCGATACGTTCGCGGACAATACGATCATTCTGCCCTAAATATAATTTAAAAGAATTGTCGGTTTTTAAATTAATCTGAAAGAACAAAAATTTTGAACCAAAGATAGTTTGACTAAATAATAAGAAATTTAATTGATCAATAATTAACATACGTGGATAAGTAAATTTTTGAATAAATTAATAATTTATTAATACGTTACTGTCAATTCTCCTTTGTTGTTTAGCCTAGGACAAAATAGTTGTCCATTTTGTAATTTTTGATAATAAAAGATTCTGATTTTTTTTTTTTTTTTTTTTTTTTTTTTAAGTATTTGACGTCGCTTTGCCCACGAATGTACTAGCTAGCAACGACTGTGCAAAGTAATATTACATTATATTGATGAAGTTGCTTCTATATGATGTAACAAACATTGTGCGATTGTGGCCATTTGGCACGACGGTTGTACGATGATGAACGTAAAGAAATTACCTAAGACGAGTCAATTGCTGTAAATATGTTCTTTTCGCATTCGTTCGATGCTGGTAACGTCCGTATATATGTATGTGTGTATGTATAAGTATGTACTCGTACATGCATACAGGTATGTATAAGAATCAGAAATTGAGATTGTGGTTTCTTTCGAGATGATATTTAGACGCCACAATATCGGAAGGGCAAGGTACACGTATGAATTAGAGCTGGGATTCGATTCGGATGTGAACGATATTCGATACTCGATAGACATCAGATATGGTGTAAGATCATGGTGTAAGATATGTATTTCGAGTTTATTTTGAATGGACAATAAGTGGTATGTTTGATATCTTTTTTAATAAATGCGAGGGAAAAATTTATACGTTAGAGTCATTAGAGCAAAATATAGTTATTAGTATAGTGATATTAAATAGTGCAATCGTAAATTTCGAAAGTATTTTTCTCATTTTTGTAGTAAAATTAAATTGAATGATTTATTCGTGGACTAGCGATATAGATATGTTAATATAGTTAATGCCGTGAAGTCGAAATATATTCAATCAACTGATAGAAGATTAGATTAATTTTATATCCAAATGAAAAACGGTTTCATGTAGAATCATCTAATCTAACATCTAAGATTATAATCAACGTGTGAGCAATAGGGCTTGAAATTAATAAATTACATTTCTAAATGTTAAACGGTCATAAAAGTAGTTTTTTATTGCAAATTTAGCCCCGTATAATCTTCTATCACGTTACGATAATTCCTCTCTTTGTTTCCGCCGTCAATCTCTTGATAATTCATTTCAGCTATTGAAATAATTCTCCCAGCTCTAGCATAGATACTCTACTCTCACAAAGTATACGACACGTTATTACGCACCGTATTGCGGGCACCGTCTTGTAAACGTCTAATAAATCTCGATAAATTTTAGTATATTGATGATAGTACGTATATTTTATTAGTCGTCGATCGAAATTATGAATTCACTTCAATAGTATTCAGTCGAGGTGATCTAGGCGTTCATCTATCCACCCCTTAATCGTCGTGATTAGCTCTTCTCGTCTCGCGAGACTCAACTCGCGTGACATAGACTAGGACACTTTGTTAAATATGTATAAATTCATATCAAGAGATCTTTTTTTATTTTTTCATCGAAAAATCATCTAAACGTAAGTTTTTCGAAATGGAAGATTTGCTCTCGCATGCGACGGTAGGAACGACAATGAGACGCTTTATTTCGAAAGAAAATTAGCAGCAATTACTTGATCGCATCAAAAAATTTTTGAATCCTTTTATCCAAATATGCATAATGATTACAGCAGGCCATGAGAAAATTTATTTTCCATTGTTCGTACTTGCTAACTTTATCCAATAGATACCTTTGAGCTTGGTATACTTCTCTTTCAATTTATTTATTTAAAATTATATGATAGATCGTCATATTTAAATAATTTTAATATTTCTATGTTTTAATATTAGTTTTATATTATTATACGATATAGTAAAACATTAACAGTCAACATTAAAAGATTACGTTAGAAATTTATTGAACTCATTTATTTGAATTTATATATTCCATTAAATAATTAATAATTATTTATGTACGTTACATGCAGGCAGCACAGTTGTAACATACACAAACAATTTTACGTTACTCTTTTTATCAATAATCAAGATAAAATCTAATCCAAATAAATAAAATTTATCACGCATTTAGCGTATCATCATCGTTACTGTCGCAATTGCGCCCATGTATTGTACAATTATGTGTATTGTTTTCATATGTTCAAATTACGAAATAGACATTGAATAGGAAAGAACATTTGGCGAAATGCTTGAAAAAGTCAAAGAGATTACAGTTTTGCATTAGCTGTATTCTATAGGGAAAGATCGATAGCTTCACGTTTAGATCGCGTTAAATTGACCATCTAGTGGGTAATACATTATCACGAATATCGTGTGATGAATTTTTCTATGAAGTATTTGAGTTGTATTTGGATATATATATATAAATTTAATCATAATACACAGACTCGCGATCGATTAATCGTGTATAGCCACGATAATAAAATAGAAACTTTGAATCCCTTATTCTTTGACAATAATTTGCACTGGCCTTGCACTTTATGTTATAATTCTCTGTCAAAAATGGACGTTAAATGTCCACATTTCACATTTTTTTATAATATAATTTTTTAGAGTAAATAATTGCGAATATGATGTGTCTGGCGTTCTTAGGAAAATATTAAATTACTATAAGCTCATGTCCATACATTTTTCTTTTCATTTAATGAGGTCACCGATTTGTTGTTGAGATGCGGCACGCCGGTACGAAAAGAAAAAATAATAGAGAAAGAAAGCAATCGCACACGAAATAATCCATAGATATTCATTATAGAAAAACAATTATATTGATTTACATAGAAATGCTGCTATTTACTAATTGGTATTCACGTTTTAAGATTCTTAACATTACAATGGATATGAAAACGTAATTTGAATGTTTAATCGAAATAAATTAATAATTGTTATCACGATAACAACGATAAAGCTATAAAAGTGACGCGATTGCAATAAGAGGACCGACGTGCAAGTAATTAGCTGAAATTATTGTCATTGATGTTGTTTAACTTATTATTAACGATTAATAATGATGCCAGGAATGAATTTTTCGAGTTACACTTAAGTACGAAGCACAAGTACTTTAATCCACTAGATTGTATAAAATGGAAAAGTCACCGTTGTAAAATGTTTTTAAATATTTGCACGACCACCCTGCATTTACGCTTTCCCTATTCAAATATGTTTTGCAAGGCTGCATATATTATACGAGTTTTATTTTTTATATTTTTATACGTACGTAATAACTAAGACTTTGCTGACGAACAAATTACAAGTTTACTTCCGTAATATTCGACCACACAGGCACGAATTAGTCCAACTAATAACAGTCGTTACTATCAATATATGTATATGTATGTATATCATTATGATTTGCACTATAACTTATTTAATTATCATTATAATTTTTATAAATTATTATTACTCTTATCATTATTTTGTAGTTATTATTATATTAATATATCTGGTGTCGAGAATGTCTTATTATTTGCACAAAGAACCACAAGCCGAACAACACATGGATATCTTCTGTGTGTAGTTGTGTAAAAAAATTAAATTGTCTTTCCTTTAGATAAGTACAACCGACAGTAACAAATAGACAATTCTCTCTCAAAAAAGCCTATAGGTGATTAATTACTTGAAACAACCAATATATGATACCAAATCTTCATTATATGTTTAAACAAATGCTTTTGATTAAAACGAATTATGAAAAAGAAAGTAAAGTATATATACTGTTAGATTTTTGTTATTATATCTCGTGTTTGTTATTGAGGCTATTCCAGAACTATTGCACTGTTAATGAGATGCAAACTTCGACAATTTAAAGTTGCTCTTTTTTCAAACGGATTTTAAAAGTTACTTTTTTCGCAACTCGTCTTAAGTCTCAGAAAAACTTGTATTAAGAAAAAATTGACTTCAAATTGATCACAGCTAAAATAAAAGGCGATAGTTTTGGGATATCCTTATGTCTTTATATCTAGGGGCGCACGTGAGACGAGTGTGCGCATACGTATGCTATGAACAATCTTTTGTTGAGAAGAAATCTAAAGCACCTAATTTCGAAAATTGAGGTAGAATCATAGGGGAAAATGGATTTGGTGGGCTGTGTAGGCAATCTGACTGAGACATTGATAATGATAAATTTTATAAGGATCAATCTCAATAAAGAATTAGCAATGTGCTAGCCAAATCTTTTACACAACCAATCAGGCCCATTCTCCGCTATATTGGATTAGGGACAACATACACACATAGACTATTAAGAACTCCTTTTAACATCGCGATTCTCAACACGCTCATGCAAAAGTAATCGGACTTGATACTGTGGGGAGTTTCAGCACCTCTCGTATGAGATCTTGGTTAATCATATATAATGGATCTCGATCGTAACTTTAAGCGTTTTCTTTCGTGTTTAAGGTTCGTTTGTATAATTAATAACAACACTACGAGGGTGAACTTTACTGTCTCTGTGCAAAGATCAGCAATTTCTATGTAAACTGTCGATCGAGTTATATTATACGCGGCGAAAGAATCAGCAGAGAATAACAAAAAATGTGTAAGAGGAATTAATAATAATGTATTATCGTTCGCGAATGTCTTCGTACGATACGAATATACTAAAGCTATCTTCACCTTTACTCTCTTTCTCTTTCGTGTTTATACTCGTGAGAAAGTATTATCATCATATATTATTGCATAGGAATTGTTCATAGGTACATATATTTAACAATATATTTCGCGAGCTTCTCTCTTCCGTAGATAGGTGCAATCAACTAGCGCGACGACCATCTATCCCGCTGACGTATGAACCGAGCAAAAATATAATAGAAACTCAACATTTACGATCGAACTCGCCCTTGTTTCTCCATAGAAAATATTTGTGCTATTTCATACAAAAAAATTTGAACTTACCATCTTAACGAACGTATCCTAAATACCGAGCGGTAACGTACGATACAGAGTCTGTACAAAAGTGCTGCGTAAATGTATCCATGTGTGTTGTGAGCGTCGAATTGCAGTCCGCGATGTTCCGATTAGTAGACTCGTGTCCCTCTAATTGTGGTAATAACTAGTATTTCTATTCTAGGAACTCTCGGTGAGAATATTTCTCATTTCAATCCGTATGAGGTACCAATCGATCTATCTTTTCAATATCGTTCTAGCAAACAAACTTAGCGTTAAAATGCCTGAAGACAGTCTATCAACGATTTCAGATCTTAATTGTTTGTATATAAGCACTGATATATCATTCACACAATAGTTTGACGCTGGCGGTAAATCGCAATCGACAAATCGGAATCCGTGGATCAAAGTTAAAGGAAATAGCAAACGAGCGTTCTAGCGTTAAATCAGATCAAGCAATCGCGTTGTAAAACGATTGTTTTTTTTTTTTTGCGCAAACTCTGTATAATACACAGACGCAGAACAGGGTGTTCTTTCGTGCACTTACTCGTAATTACATGAAATGCACGAATGGTCAACGCAACTTCTTTGCGCATGCTTAACGTTGTATATACAGACGTCGCGATTGCCGCCGGTTAATCAGCGGCTTTAACATTAATAATACTAAATTATCATTAAATTATTATCGATTTATCCATTTTTATCTCGCTACAATGATCAGTTCTCTCGCGAGCTCGACGTGCGACCGGATTCGTCGAACCTTCTTCTTCCTTCTCGAAGGAGAAGGTAACAACAGTAACATATTCCGATGTTATCGTTGTTATCATCGCGATATACGTTCGATCGCGCAAGAAATACACGATTAAACATTAATCATGGCTTGTAGAAGACCATAAAAGAGTCGGCCGACAAATTTCTTTGTATCTCTCGTCAATCTTGCCGCACATCGAGGAGAAATCGTGAAATCTCTACGTAGCATCTATTTGTCGTGAAACCGTGTTCAATCGCGGCGATTTCATATGTTAGAGCAATCCTCCGGCGTCTCTGCAGGACACTTCCGCTATTTATTCGTGAGCATTTGCGCATACGAAGGAAACTCGACGACTGCAATCGCCGGATTGCAGTTCACTTACGCGGATTCTACTCGACTGAATTCTCTATTACGTATTGCTAGAAATTTGTTTCGAACATACCGGAATTTTTGGGTATCCCATGAATATAGAACAATTTCGAGCTCTTCGTAAACGCATGTTACCATCGTGGTGCGCTTGAGAATCTATCAACACCGTTAACTCACGCATTGTACAATTCAATCGATTTGATAGATCGGAGATCGACTTTGATAAAATATGTGATTTGAATCGTTTCTTTGGAGGATACGCAACGGTCTCAAAGGCGTAAGTCTGCGTGACTGTCGCTGTTTTTTCATTATTCTTTGTGGCATCGAGAAAGAGCTTTTTGATGTTTTTCGATGAATGCAACTGTCCCGGAAATACCCGATTTGAAAATCATTTCGTTTAAACTTGATTTCGTTCTCTCTCGCAAGAACCTTTGAATATATTCATACTGTTACAAATGTCGTCAAATCGGATAGTTCGTATGGAACGAGCGATGAAAAATTAGGCTGACTTACAGCTTGTGATCTCGAGTGGTGACAGAATGTACGTCTTTGCCACAAAGTACGTCCCTGACCGCCCTGCTGCCGCCCCCAGGTCACCCCCGATAGACCTCCTGCCCCACGAGTGTCTTTTCTATTTCTACGGAAGCTCGATTAATTGTAGATGTCGTTATTCTTTCATATAGATACCGCAATTGCGGGAAAGTGATCCATTTTGTTTAAAGCGATTTTTAATTGCAAGGTCAGTGCTTAAAAACTGTATACGTGAATTTGGATACGTGAATTTGCTATGAGGAATCTGAAGAATGGCAGATAAAATTGTTAGCGATGTAAAAAAAGAGTATTTCTTATACTCGTATAAAGACTTTAAGAAAGACCGCCACTGCTCAAATTTCTCTAATTATAGCCAGTGAATCGAGTGCAACGCAACAGAAGGGAAAGCCGTTCGTTGGCGCGTGGTTTTTCAGAATATTTTTCATACGCTGCTTAGTTTTTTCGTCGACTTGTTTCTGAATGTGGAGAGAGCTTTTAAGCTCTTCACGGATACAGTACGCCTTGACGATCACGCGCTAAAGTCATGCAGATGTATGTATGAGCGAGCTATTTTCTTGCAAGAATAATGCGAGACACTCTCTGCATAATCTGTTTACCGAAGTTGGCGTAACACTTCGGGAGCTGAGGTTGAACCTCGGCAAAGTTTCGACAAAGTTTTCACACCTAAAAGGCACTGCGATCGACATTTGTTAATTATTGTCGTTGCACCAACTTCTCGATATGGAAGAATGATTTGTTTGTGCGCAGCCGTGTGTTCGGCGGAAAAGTTTCGTCACGTTCCCCCGCGAGGGTAGTGAAATGAGATCCAAGTATTTGCGAGATATGTCTTTACACGTCGAAAATCTATTGAGCGACTTTAGCTTAGCGTCGTAACAAAACGTACTGTGTGTTAAATCAATTCAGTTATTGACTTGGAATTCGTAATCGTAATCGTAATTGAAAGACTGAAGTTTAATTTTGTTATTCACAAAGCTGATGCATGTTGCAAAATGCTCTTAAACACGGCGTTTGAATGCAGAAAATAACAGGAAAGTGAAGCTGTTATTAATACAACAGCAGTGAAATGTAACGCCGTAATGTGTTTAGTGTAACCTCATTCTTAGAAATTGTATTGTTGAAAACGTGAAAACGTAATTTAATTACACACTAATTGTAAGATGTAAAAATGAATCTCATTGCTTGCGAGCAGCTTTTGCCGATTCAATTTTTAACGACATTTTCATCAGTATTGCCAACGATCAAAGCGTGGATCACGCTTCGAATCGAATTAAAGAACAATTTCGCAAACTACATAGACGCGCACATTTCATCGGTCACTTTCGCACTCAACTCCACATGATACCAGCTCGGCTCGATTTTCCGCTTTCCCACGCCTTGATCGCCACGCGCGACGGAACTCGACCGTGTAAATAAGTGCTCTCAAACTCATTTGTTTCGAGTAAAAATGCGTACGTCTGATTGTGAGATTTGCTCACTACACAGCAGAAGCGTGTAAATCTGTTTCTCATTATTACAAGTTTAAGTACATAACTAAACGACTTAGCGAAACGTACACGTCGACCAAGCATCTTCGTTACACTTTAAACGATTGTCCAAGCACATCGAACCGTTGCAATATTTTAAGTACATGTTCTCTCTTTTCATATCGTAAGTCATTTATCAATACCGACTACTGAGACTAACTGGTCGCTTCTCTGATCGAAATGTAAGAGTATTCCCCGGACTGGGGGTCAATTCTAACGTTTCAACCAGGGTTCCTTTATACACAATCAACACTTTCGCGATCGTCTCATTTTATATCGCGAAGGCGTTAAATTGTATCCGTCCTCCTTTCAAATACCAAATCAACGGGGCGTCCAGAAGAACGCTCTCCTCACGCACTGCAGGTTCCGAATAGCGTTACTACGCGCAATACGTCGCCTCCGCGACAGCGACGGCGAACGTATCCCGGCCAGGCGAGGCACCTCCGAATACTGTATTCCGACGCACGGTCGTCGCGGTAATTGCCAACAATTCTTGATGGCAAGATTTCGCGACATCCGGTCGACGTGTACGTCGCTTTGATGGTCGGTGGGGCAGACGAGGTTCTCCCTAGAAAAGCAGAAAGGAAACCCGGGTGCGGCGAGCGTCCCCCTTGGCCCGTCGGGCCATCCCAAACTGTCAGACGGACGGGTCGCTGCCGGGGGCGGAGCCCGTCTTGCTGCCGTCGACGCCAACTCCGCCACCGTCGCCGTCAGCTCCCCCGCCCTCTCCGCCCCTGTACGGCGAGCCGCCGGCCCCGCGCGCCGACAGACCTCGGAAATCCAGGTTGTACTGAAAAGATGTAGGAGGACGAAAGATTATTACATGCCGTATATCACGCGAACCCCCCCGGGCTCTTGCGGGTCACTTGGGTCAGATTGAAAGATCAAGCGGAAGCTCGCCGAAAACCCTACGAAAATCTGGCACGAGAAATTGATGCGTGCCTCCAAGAGGCATTTTCCGAATTTCTGTTCGATTTTTCCACGAGCTTTCGATCGAAGGACAATGTTATGCTCCAAATTTTTAGCATTCGAAAGTTATTAGAGATATATTCTCGAGAAGATACCACGTGCTGTGGCACTGTTACGCTCTTGCCGTCATACTTGGCGAGTTTGTGATCTAATATATAAGAAAGATCATGTACTCTGACAAAGATAGAACGAGTAACATTTTATGTAAGATTATTTTGGAGAATTTATTGCTTCAAACAATAATTTTTCTACAAAAGATACAGTATTCGTTTGTCAGAGTATCTGAGATTATTGGAGGAAGAAATATTAGATTTTATTACGGGATACATGGTGTAGCCATTCCTGTAAAGGTAGCTGAAAGTGGATTAATTTAAATTGATTATGTATATTGTTACTTGATCATATCGTTGGATCTGTCATGGGTCGCGCTGTTAAATTGAAGCAAAATCGGTGCAGCACGCGAGTTATTATATAAAAAGAAAGAAAACATTTCAAAGAAGCTGAAATGAAGTTGAGGTCAGCTGTAATAAATCTACGTAAAGGATGATAAGCCGCGAAGTCAGAAACTATGATAAAAGACAACGGATTCGTCGTAATATCGGTAATATTATTTTTCAAATAAATATTGCGAATCAGAGCTATCATATGTACAATTGTGAAAAAACGGTCTCTCGATCTTTCTGTAATTCATCCTGAATTTCATTGAAAAGAGAAAATATTGCAATTTTTTGTCGATGGCAGTAAGTTATTGCGACGAAATTACGACGATTCAATGTTATAGCGCGATCGAAATTAGATGATACGAAATAAAACGAAGAAGCTGAAATGAAACCAAGGTCGAACCTGTACGAAGAACGTGTAGTGTTCTCGACGTGTGCGTGCGTGCGCGTGAAACGACATTGTCACGTGCCACGTGCTACGGCACGACGTGTTACACAAGGCTGCTATTATCTCGGTAGCGTTGCGTGTCTTAAGTGCTGCAGTTGTGCATGGTGCAGCTGCAGCTGGAGGAGCTGCAGATTCTGCAGGCAGTAGGATGGCTGCTGTGTTCCGGGCGACGTGTACGGTAGGACGGACGGATGCACGAAAGAGCCGGAATTCCGGGACAGCCCGACATTCGGGCTATAATTGAAAGGTAGCAGGGATAGGCTAGGGGGTGGTGGTTTCAGGATACTGTGAAATTGCGCGGACGTGAGTGGATGGGGTTGCACGTAAGGGCTTGTGGAGGGCAACAATTGCGGACTAATCGGATACAAACAATCCTCTTCGGCCTGGCCGGGCACCGTCGTTGGGCTGAGCTCCATGTATTGCGGCATGACGAGATTGTGCTAGGTGGTGAATAGAATGGAAGGAAATAGACGTACTCCAAGGAGATAGACTCGATCTTTTTAACTTGAACCTGAAGCCGCGTGTCTCTGCGGCTTCGACTCTGGCACTTGTGCGAACATTTGAAACGCGGTCTCGCAATATGAAAATATAGTCCATAATTCGGTAAAAATGAAAATAATATTTTATGTCGATAGCATAAATTAATGTTCCGATACAAATATTCGCACAGATTAATACATTTTAAAAAGAATTTCATAATCTTTTAATTCGTATTATTTCATAAATAATTTTCAATGCTGTTTTCCATAATTCTATCTCTGTTGTCGTTTTATATATACATATAAATGGCTCCGGAAGGCTAAAGTTACCTGTACTTATAGAATTTGCTATACTTTCTGACGTTTTACAAGAAACACAGTATTATAAATAAAAATATGTTTAGGTAGATACAACAGATATATATACATGTATGTACAAACTCATTCAATACAGACAACCTCAGTCATAAAAAAAATTTGCACGAAAGTATGTCATCGTTCATTTAGGAAAAGCTAGATTTTGTGTATCAAATAATCTCATAACTCACCTTTGTGGCGCAGACGAAACACGTTGTGACCACCTTCGAGATTACATTCATAAGATTTTTCGTTTCTTGTATGACATTGTCGACTTTCGTAAAAGTGGCGGCTTTGCCGACGGTAGGATTCTTCACGGTGAATTGGAGTTGCTGAACGTAAGTCGGCACTCGATCCAAATTCTCCAAGAGTTCTTTCTTGTGTGGTCCACCTGGTACCTGCACCCATGTAACATCGTATACAAACTTATGTTTTCGTTCGTATCGCAAGATAAATTTGTTCGTATTTAATTTTCAACGATCCGAATACATAAAAACATTTAGCATATAGCGTTTAACCATTAATAAAAACAATAATTTTTAAAATAATAATATATCGATCGGAAAATAAAATTAGCTGAAATAAAAATTTTATATTATTTATTGTCCACGTGCTATATGATTAAAGAATTATTTTTTAATCTTTAATGATAATTTTCATATTAAAATATTCAGACACGTATAAAAACACACACATACGAGTTTGAACAAATTTTGCAGCATATATGCTGCTGTTATAATCTATTGTACTTTTGATATTCAAAATGTGCCTATAAAATAACTAATATATAATAATATAAGAGATTAACAATTGTTGAAAATTTTTGAACGCATTTACCTTGCGATATTATTTTTATTCATATTTAGCGCATTTCTTAGAGATTCTGTAAAGCAAGATGCCTGATTCTATTGTTGGTTTATTAAATGACTAATAATAAATACTTTGTAGTACGTATCGTAGATACTTAAAGTTTGCATCTAAGAAGTTAACAGAAAGATCGTCTATCTGTCCTATAGGAGAACACAATGCACTTTCAACGGAACGTAAAAGATTTCTCGATATAGATATCAAAGTGACTGTGTGAAGTGGCAGTGAAATAGTACAGACCTTATTATTTTCGCAAACTTCCTTCATATAAATTTTCTCTTTTTGAGACAATATTATATTAATGACATGTTTTCGGGAAGAAACAAATAATCTCAAATTTTAATTTTCCTTAAAAGACATTTAATCTTTCTATAATATTCAAAGATATATATGTATATAATGGCGAAATATATATAAATAAATAAATTGTATACATATATATACATATATAGTATTTAATTATGTAAATATTTCTTAACGAATTTTGTTTGATAAAACATACGATAAAGGAAGCTTGCAAAAATTGTGAGACATAATACTCATGCCCCAGATAGTGGAAGGAGAGGGACCACAATGCACATAGACGTCGTCCATAGACGGAAGCATTCCCGTAGCATCTAAAACACACCTTACTAATCGTACACAAAAAGTCGTAAAATGTATGTACATAAAATAGATTTATTAAATCATAAACGTTCATTATGAGTTTGAATGACATGGTATATACGCGCAAATTATTCCAATTTTCGAAACAGTTAAATCGTATACTGATAATATAATTATAACAATATAAACAAAAATTGTAGAGTTTAACGAGTTTTTAAATCTTAATTATATTTGTATGTGATTCTTATATGAATATAATGAATCATCGGTTTTTGATGAAATAGCTCTTTCTTATATGTCACTTGTAATCGTTTCCAAAATCTTTAAAAATGCTTTTATATAGAACGATTTTCTATGCTATTTGTAATGATCAATAAGAAAATCTACGTGCGTGATGTTGCATAGCAATATACAAACATAGAATTTACAAATGTAGAATTTACAATGACAACACTCACAAACAGTAGATAGAACATTGACGTCGCAAAGAGAGAGTTAGCGCTATATATATGTATATACACATATACACATACACGGCAATGAGAATGATTTGTTAAGGCGAAAGTGATATCTATTAGTTCAAAAGGGTCTAAAGTAAAGAGAGAAAAAGTTACCTGGATGGAGGCATTCAAGAGCGAGGGTATATAAAAAGGATTGTATATAATATAGAATATATTACAAGGTTAGCGTCTTGTTATTTCTCTTAAGAAGAGTATAAAGAGAGACCAAAGTGATTTCAGGTGACTATATATATTCGGCCTAGCTAGGAGGGGTTCGAAAGAGGGTAGCAAACGTGTTAATTCGAACATGTCTAATGCTAAGAACGCATGTCGAAGCTACTTCTGGTCTGAAAGCTACATTTATAGTAGCATAAAATAATAACAAGATAATAAAGTAAAATAAAATAGTGCTTTCATACAATTGAAATTTTCTATCTTTATACTTGTTCAAATATTATAATTTTTTAATGTCTGTTCTCTCTCTCTCTCTCTCTCGTGTGTATATATATATATATATATATATCTAGAATGCATTGATCATTTCTGCGTACCCCTGGCCGCGGCAAAGACATGTAAACCTGCTTCTCTGGCCGGTTTTGACTGAGTTCCAAGACATCTTTTGCTACTGTCGTCACATCAGTCATGAGCCATTGCCACATATCGGCAAATACTGTGAAATATACAAAAACATTAAATGAATTAGCAATAGATCGTTGTCGCAAATTCAGTGGAGCATTTATATTTATACTTACCTTCGAGATTTTCCTTGGCTATTTTACTAGTGGGATGCCTAGCTAGCGTGTGCGCGGCCGTTACGACCTGAGGACCATATATTCTTAAGTTGATCTCCGTGAACTTGGCCGATACTTGCAACGATTCCGAAAGTGCAACGTGTCTTAGAAGTTTGCATACCTAGAAGGAGGAATAATATGTAATAGTGAAAATAAAAAATTTGCGAATCATCGATAAAAAATAACCATGTATTCTAACTTTTATGTATTGGGAAAATTACTACAAAGTCACAAAAGATTTATTGTTAGTATCGGACATGAGTAATGGTCTATGTGAACTAATTCACTTAAAGTTAGGCGTGAAATAAATCCAATTAAGTGCTATAACTGATTACAATCTAGAAGTGATGAATGATAATCACTGCGCACTATGTTTAATAAATCAATAAATGTATTTTAGAATCACACTCGATGCAAAATTAAGGCATGCGCATTTTTGCTGAATAATTTTGTAAGTCAATAATAATCCTCGAAAAGACTCCTGGTTATTATTTGTGGACTTTGAACTTAGAATGCACGTGCACACGAATGCAGACACGCGGTGCGTGGGCCACGTCTAGGAGCTTACTTCGAGAATGTGTTCGATATACTCGTGGAACCTGTCGCTGCTCTCTTGCAGACGATCGATGTCATTGGCCAACGCGAGATTTCTGATCGTTGACACGAGTTCCTGGCCGGCTTTTGTCACTTGGCCAAGATCGCCGGCTTGCTCCATCGTCGTCGCGCTGAGCTGCTGGCGAAGGTCTCTGGTCGCCCGTAGCACACCCATTACCGCTTGTTCCATTTCCGAGCTCGGTGAACCCCCGCCGCCCTCGTAATTCTAACGGAACACAATGTTTATTCTTTATCATGTTTAATTTATTAGGCAGTATTTTTTATTTAGATTGTTATTCGAAATATATTCAGTCATTTTTGTAACGAACAAAATTTATTGCAAACTAATTTCACGTTTTGATAAAAGCCACGTAATTTCAAATTTTATGTTTTAATTTTGTAAATCTTATCACAATTAGCGGTATTGGACTTTTTACGCATTTTTACACGATATTAGTAAATAATATTTAGTCGCGCATTTTCTTGTAAAATATTATAGAGCAAAACTCTATCGACTCACCATACTATTGCCGATCCGCAAGAGAGTATTAAGTTCGAGTTTTGCACGATCACAAAGCAGAAGGATATTTTCCCTGTGCTCGTGACTCGTATAAGCGCTGTCGGTGAAGTCTTGCGTCCTCTCGACCACCGTTTCGAGCGCCGACGTAAGTGTTTCGCGACAGCCCGGTCCCAGCAGAGTCATCCTCGTTGTTTCGACGAGCCTTTCGAAGTGTTTCAAAGCTGAGCAAACGGTACTGCTATCCCAGTCTTCTTGCTGCGGACTCTGCAAGGAACGAAGGACGTAGAAGAGATATCTTTCTCAAAAGATATAGCAAATTTTTTCATCTATGCGAAAGAATCTTCTTAATATAATTATTTAAGTATTTTAAAATAATTATAACGAGTCTGAATTGATTCTTTCGTATAATCACAATGTTGAAATACATTAATGACTAGCGACGAATATTATAGATACGACACAAATAATATTAAATCTTTTAGAGAGATGCCACGTTTGAGAGCGTTCCACTTAGCCAGGTTGTCTACAATCACTCTAAAATCGATTATGTCGCACGGAAAGTGGTAGTAAGTACTTAAGTGTAAAATACAAGGATATATTTTTCTAGCACGGGTAAAAGTCGTTCAACGTGACCCACAACCCAATAGTGTCTCGCGCGTTGTTTCTTCAAAGACTCGAAAGGTTTTCGGAAGGGTCGGTAATATGTGTGAAATATTCCACCTCATTTATTTCACGCTAAAAGAAAAGAAATCTGGCACGGAATGAAAGCACCGCGCATCGAAGTGCCGATATGTAAATGCGAGAGCACAATTTGGCACGATACGAATAACCATTCACGTTCTTTATGACGACCGTGCCGTTTATGGCCACGATTTCCGTTTCGCGATAAAAACTTTTCATCGTTGCTTTTGGATAATTGTTGGACAGACTTTTTATAAACTCTCGTTATGAAATCATAATATTTCGCCATTGATGCCGTAATTTAATTTTTTATTTCCATTTTTTAATAGGTGTTTAATTATAAAACAAAACTTGTGTGCGTCGGATGATTTACGATTTACAGTTCTTTTTACATAACTATTTTTTAATAGTATCATTATATATGTATACGAGTATGTAATAATTTCGGCATAAAACTGTTCGTTTTGATTCCACGAGTGAAATCTGTAATTTTATTTATTGTTGGTTTCACTACTTTCTATTGTGTATTTTGTTTCCAATTTCTCGTTATATAGATTTTCTTTTACGGTAATTTAGCACTGTTAATTTTTTTTATTATGTAAATGGAAAAATAATACATTAGAATGTATATATGTATGTGTATATACGGAGGATTATTAAAAAATTAATAAATAGTTATTAATAAATAGTTCAGTCATAAATTGGTTAGAGTCGCAATTGTCATTGTGAATAATCAATTATGTACATACTTTGCAATCGTGATCGATTCATATTCGTAGGACATATTCCGCTGATTCTACTCTACCATCTTCGACCACGGCTTATCGATTTCGTGCCAGGCCAGACATCGCGCCATTATTTATGGTTTCTCGAGTCGTATTAGGATCGTTTCGATATCTCGTTTACAACTTCTGCAAGGGCAGCGGATCGCGGTTCAAGGTCGTTTAAATCGCGTATTAGGAAACGATTCGTAAATCACAATTTGGCTGTAGACAAAGGCTCTTTTCATGTTGGAATATTTCCAAAGCTTTCGGAAACATTTCATCATATCTACTTTTTCTTTCTGATCCTTACAATATGGATATGCATTCTCGATATGTAGCATCATAATGAGAGTTGAATGCTTATTTGGCAACCGCGATCATTTCGCGATTATTGGCGTTTCTTGGCAAAGAAACTTTTAACGCGAGATTTATATCGGTAATTATTTTCATATTAATTCTTAAATTATTCGCCATCTTGTTCTTTAAATTAATATCGCAAATATATAAATATTTTGGGAAGGAACTATTTTGTAATTTCATTACTCTTTCAGCTTTATTAAATTAATTTTAACAAGATGTGGAAATGTTTCCGTTGTTCATAAGTATTTATTAAGTATCCTCAAAACGAACAGCTTACCTGTGAATTCGAATAAGACTGAGATTCGCTACAGTCTAATACTCCGTCCTTGACAACGTAATGTATCAGATCCATCGCTCTTCTCATTTGGCAAAAAACAGTGTCTCTGTTCTCCTTAGCGGATGGACATTCGGGATGCCTTAGACATGTCTTGCTGGACGTGAGCAGCATCATGGTACTTCTCTCTAACACTTGTCGTGCCGCTGCCATCTGCGCGCGTCGCCTCTCATCTTTGAGATCATTCTGAAAATGAAGTGCATCGTTTAATCGAATCACGATTATGTACTATGGAAATTAGTACGAAACTCATGAGTGATATATCGATTAGCAAGAAACCTGAATCTCACCTGACGATCACCCGTTAAATGTGCCAACTCGACCATCTCCCCTCCAAATTGGCTGAACGCCTTGACGAATTCCGTGAAATTCGAGACACTTTCGAGGCGCCCGAGACTGCGGGCGACCTTATCCTTGGCGTGAAGCAATTGATTAACCACGACGATGTCTGCCAGGAGGAGGACTTTCGTCACTGAGCCTAGGAGACATCTGGCAGCTCTTACGACGGAACCTCGGTCAGCCAAGCTGTCTTCCAAGGCACATTCGCATAATTTCTCGATTGCTGACCCTAAATATAACATAATCGACATTGTCGGGTTGTATTCTCTAATTTTATAATGTATAGGTATATATTTGGATATCAAGTTAAAATATATATAAAGTCATAGTCTGTTCTATTAATTCCACGGCAACGTTTAATTCTCGAAAGAGAGATCGATCGAACGAATTTTGAGCGAGTGTGACGGACAGGGAATACTGATGAATTAAACATCTCGCCTTTTTATCGTGTGTCACCGTAAAATTGGAGTAACTGATTTAATTATGACCGAACCTTTTGACTTAAGTACGACGGCTACGAGTAATTGAGTGCTCTTGAACGATCGTAATTAGCTATCGCACATTCGCTATCTTATCTAAACAATGTCATACTTAATTAAACTTATCATTAAGAAATATGGATAAGCAAATATGCAGCACTGCGCATTTATATTTATGAACGTATTGAAATAGAAACGTTAATTAATCTTTTTTAAAACCTATATATTAATTACAATTTTAAATTTTTATTCAATACTTTTTAAACAAGTGTATAATGTCCAATATTAAAAGAGTCATAAAAGGAAATTGATAAGAATAATTGCAATATGCAATTTGATTAGTATATAATTTGTTGATAATGATATAAAAATTGTTCTCAGCGCTTTTTCTAGCAATACGATTTTGACAGAAATCAACGTAGAAAACTACATTAAACAACAAGTTACATTTGTGCATAACGTTTTCTAATAATATCGTAATCGATTGGAAACACTTCGAATATGAGACGTGAAAGTTGCTCTGTATCATTAAATAATTATTTTCGAAATTAGAGAGCCGTAGTTAACGCGAAACACAATATCGCCGCTGGCTATTATCATGTATTAATTGTTCATCTCCATTAGAAGCTTGCAGTGTCCTGAAGGTAAACTGCTATAGAGAGAATCGATGAGAGAGAACAATTGATTATAATCAGTATTATTTGTTCCTTTATCGGGTAATTATGAGAAAATACTGATTGGACGAAACAGATAAATTTTCAGTGAAATAGATAAAATTTGTCTGCAAATCCCCGATAGCAATGTTTTATTGTTTCTGTAAACTTCCGTTAAATTCTATTCATCAATTTATTTCTTCAAACACAGTTTCTTCATCAACTCAATATCTATAAACTTTTCTCATGGGCCACTGCGAATTATTACATGTTCAGCAGAGCTTGTTCACCGTTGTACTTGATAGATACTTTTCTCATTAATTAACGAGAAAAGCACCTCTTTATTCTTCTCTATTTTAACATTATATTGCAAACTTGAAAATTAATTATTGTATATACCACATTTAAATATTTGTTATGATCTATCGCGAGACATTGCTAATGAATACCTAAGATATCCGTAATTGAATACTTATTACTACTACGATTAAGGATAGGCAATGTTCTGTTTTTATGTGCCGCACCCTGTATTCTTTTAGAGGATAAATCGCTTATACTCTTCTATCGAACTGATTAGTATAGCGATGTCAGCATTGTAAGATTAGTCGGTTCGATATGGAATCCTTATAGCGTTTTATATAGATCAACTGTTACGTAAGAGAACTTGACCTAATTTAAAAATCGAAGTACACTGATTTCATACGATTTCAAATAACCTAGATGTTTAATTATTATTCTGCTAATCAATGATTGATTTTTTTCCATGTATTTATCAGCAAAAATTCAAGAAAAAGTTCTGTACTGTCTATATTTCATAAAGCACAAAAGAAACATGTCAGTCGATAAGAATTATTTCTCTTTTCTCTCTCAGAGTTTAGCATTTACTTATTTAATTATTACAAAATTGCTAAATTAATTATAAAAAAGTCATTAATGATTGATGTAATATATAGGCAAACTATTTTATTAATAGAAGCACCTACCTAATTTCGATATTTGGTGAGATGTTTTTGAGCGCAATGAAGCAAATAGAGCACACGTCACTTATCTAGATATCGGTACCTCAGTGGTGGATGCATCGGGTGGATTGCAATTGGAGAGATTGCTCGCATGCGACGCGCAGAAGCGTGTCCTAGGAGTGCGCTTTTCATGATTCACAGAACAAAATATATCTGGCCGGGATAAATACGTCAAACTTGAGATTGACATTTAGATTTTTATTTCTTACTTACGAGCGAAAAAGAACTCCCTTTTTTTTGTTCCGCATGTTATTCATCGATACCGTTACGAAATGCTGTATCTATTTGATTCATCACGTAGATGTAAACATACGAGGAAATCAAATTATTGTTATGAAATACGGTTCGTGAATTTCGAACAAACTATAGTTTTTCAAGATGCGTATCAATCGCTTAATTGCCTATTCTTGTAACTTTCGGCTGGCACGCGATAATGGTGAAAGAACAATTATGCGTTGCTTTAGTTCGCGTGATTAGGAAAGCTCCAGTCATAAACGAATAATTTACTTTGGTGATTGCGCGTAATTGTAATTGTAATCAATGCTAATGATTTATTCCTGGATTTAACTATGAAAATGATATTCGTATTTATTGATATTTCTTCTTGGCATAACAATCTTGCTGCGAATTATATTCGGTTAATATCGAATAAAATACAAATTTAGGAAGAGAAAAATGGAAGCCCGTTGAAACAGCTTTTCATATAGAGACGTAATAAACAAATTTTTGTATATTTGATATAATGGATATTCTTATTACTCTAAATTTTAAATGTAGTTTAAACGTTCGTTTATTTGTGAATGCACCAAGTATTACATAGGTAATCAATTTGATACCGTTTAATTATTTTGCATGCCATCAATATGGAAAGTGTCTTTAGGAAAGTTGTTCCAATGTTATCGAGAGAGCATTACTCTCTTTATATAATGTGAATTTGCATTTGTGCAAGCGACACAAGTGGTTTTGCGTTCATCAGTGAGCACTATTAAATTGTAGGAGTAAATAGCGCGGAATGGCGTTTTATGATAACCATGATAATGTGGGTTTATGAACGATCAATGACGATGAATGTGACTAATGAATCACTAACTTTACTCGTTAGCGAAACGTTTATCCGCGTTTACCATCAATCCACGTTGTTAAATCGCTTCGATATATTTATATTACGCTCCTTCATTAATAATATCTCACTTTATACAATGCAGACTTTATATAATGCAATTTTCGTTTGCATATACGACTTTATGCAAGTTTGCGCAATCCAATTTGTTATTTCTTTTATTGGTTTTTACGGTGACTCTATTTGAACGGGCCTTTTTACTGTTCGCTACTAAAGTACGCCGAGTGAATTTATATCGCGTTTTTCCCAAGTGACATGTCATGATAAAAATCGCTCTCTTGTGCCCGTATATATACTGCAAGCTGAAAACTTTTTGTTATTCGGTTCCGTCATAAAAATGGATTTATCACCGTTACATCGGGAAAATGTCGCGGCTTATTTGCGGAAAGAAAATTGCAGTAGAATCGTTGGCGTTTGATTTCAAATGTACTAACGAGCCTGGTATTAATTTGATCGATTTGTTGAGGATATTAATCTGTTTACACAATGTTACGCGAAACGAATTAACTGCGATGTACAAATATAGTAGGACTATGTAAATAAAATATATCTCCAAAATATCTATGTATATTTTGCAGATGCAGAAATTTTAATAGATTCGTGTGTTTTACATCAAAATACTACGCACGTTACAATTTGCACATACAAGATTAAACTAATAGGTCCATATCAATTGTATGCTATGTATATATACGCTCCTTTGTCTTAACATTATTAGTTACTAAATGTTTTATACATTGAATTATTTCGATCGTAAAAGATGATCAAAACGAAGATGAATAGATAATATTTATACAAAGATATATGAAAGCAATTATTGTTTGATGTCGATGGATATGATTGCGAATGAACGAAGTCGAAGCTACAAAATTTACACTGTATCTCATTAACAGCGTCGCGTCGGTAATTTCTTTCGATTTCACCCTGGTGTTTGATATTTTCAATTCTTGGACAATTTATTTTTGCCCCGTGCATCACGATATTTCCAGCCTCTATTTGCATATAACCATTTTATTGCCAATTATTCCGAATTCGATCTCTGCTTTTGCATTCGTTTTTCATATATTCCGAATGATCATCGATGACCATTTCGTCGTAACAGCGTGTCGACATAGAGACGCTAAATGAAGTAGTACTTTATGTACTTTCAGTTTAATATTACGTGGTAAATATTAACGTATCATGAAACGTTATGTCTTTGTAATTTTTTATTGCCCGACTTGAACGGATGTCGGACGTTAAGCGTACAACGTCTACGCATCCATCAACTTGCTCGAGTTGCATTTAGTTGGCAGTGACTATAGTCTGCTTGTGATTAGATAGGTGCGACTATTTCCGAATGTTGCTTTGTGCTTACCGTTGCTTGTGCGTACCTATGCTGTTTCCCCTAAATTTGGCATGTTGCCATTTATCTTTTACGGTGGTCGCTTTTCGTTATAGTAATACGCTTGCTCTCAGTCGTCGCTGTTCTGGTGCGCGAGTTTAAATTCCACGAAGCATCGAAAATAGCGTTATCTTGGGAAAGGGAGCACAACCTGCAAGCGTTTAAGCATTCCGTGCAATGTCGCGCTTCTTCCATCCGATCTCAATTTGTACATACGACAAACGTATGCGACCTGTCTCACGTATAATTGTTTACTTAAAATTCTACTTTGTGTCTCACAAAAATTTTTGATTTCCTATTTTGAGAAATGACAATTTTCACGATAATAGTAACTCATCTTAAACACATGTTACGAAGAGTGATCTGTATGCAAAAACCCACCGACGGTTTATACAAATTCGTCGCGTGCTGTGTCATAGTGAATTCCGCAGGCCGATAGCGCAATTCTACGGTTATAGTTACACTTACGGTGGCACCGATTTACACGCGATACCACGCGAAACGATTTGTTCAAGCCAGCGGATAGTAAACTTGCATGTCTCCACACAATTACAGTAATATCGCGGTGTCCTTTTTTGTATTCATATTTCATTACTTCAAATTGATACATCTTATGAAACATAAGCAATTCTATAATTTAGTAATCGAATTTTCCATCTTATTTATTATCGAGAATTTTTTTATCAATATTCTAAATTCGTTGGAACACGTTGTTTCTCATTGCACAAAATCCTGTTTGATAGTTGTGATGAAAACTCGGTTTATTATTTATATATCGGCGTTTTCTCTCTCTCAAGCGCAAGATGATAGTGAAGAGAATAACTGATGTAATAATAGTATTTCTTAAATGCATATATATAAACGATGAAAGAAATATTAGAGCGATACTTAAATTGTAAATAAGTTTTCATTTCTAGTATCTATAGCTTTATACTGTTATAGTTGCCTTTTTTATTCTCCATGAATTATATAGAATATATTTTTTGAATCGAATGCTACACCGAGTAACAAGAGCTTTCCTCAAGATCTTCAATTTTGTGACGCGGGACTTTTCACGTTGAAGCGAGACCGTTTCTTCTCTTTATAGCACAATTCTCCCCGAAGAGCGAACAGGTGTGCTGGAAAGAAATATCCGCGGTCCTTACTTCGGCCATTACTTCTCCGCTATTTGGCAAAGATACGTCGAGGCTCTTCTTGTATGTAGGTGGCGAAAAACCTTTCAAGGTTTGGTGGAAACTAGGTCATCGCGCGCGCTATTTCCACATGGTAGCTGCAATCGTTTTGCAATGTGCGGCCTAGCGTGAAGATACGAAAAGATATAATCTACTGACGATAAGACTTCAGAGAGTGACGTTCAAAGGTTACGGGCCTTATCCTCGCGTGTATGGAGCCTACTTCCGGTTTGCGTGCTCTTAGAGATTGTCCGCGCAAGGTTGCGTACGGTGTAATTTGTATCTTTTCGATATTCGATGTTGGTGTTCGAATCCGAGGGTGTTTCCTTATATGTTATAGCGTAAAGAGAGATCCGCTTTTACACAAATGTATAAAAAATGTTCGGTACAAATGCGTGAAATATGTAAATCCGTATAATGTTTATGCATGTTCTTTCTTTCTCCCTTCTTCCTTTTCTCTTTTTAAAAGGCAGAAAGGTTTTAAGATACTAACTTACATGCTAAAAAGAATATTGATCGTTTCGTGCGCAATGCGAATCATAAAATCGCATTAGAGTAATTCGCGATGCTCTTAAATCTTCACGATTCAGATTTCCGTGACCTGTTTGACGAACGGTCATATTCGATGACATTCAAGCTTACGATTCAAAAATAATTAAAAATGAGAAAGAGTTGTGTATTCTCCTTAATTATTTTTCTGTATTCTTAGGAGACATTCTTTATGAGACATTCTTGTAACTAATTTACAACGCGATAGAATTTTATATTTACGAGTAATTTTATCGTACGATTACAAATTTATTTAATATAATAAGTAACACAATTATTTTAAACACTAAAAAGCTAATGAAATATCTACCTGCTTGAGGTAATGTTATTCGTGGGAAAGAAACCGGTGCAAGTATAATGCAATTTGTTCTTGAGAAGGAAATAATTTCAAAGAAGAATATAAAGTTTTCAATAAAACATAATCTGGATGAAAGTATTAAAGTACTTGAAATTATATCATTGTAATAAAATTTATAATCAAGATAGAAATTTCGCAACAATATCGTTAAATATATATATATATATATATATATATATGTATATATTGGATTTAAACAAGATTAGCATTCAAAATTTAATAGCGTCATCTTTTGAGCTGTGTGGAGTTGGCTCCTCCACTACTGAAAATTCACTAACGACCATTACCACTCGATTGGTTGTCATTGGTAATAATTCTCTAATTGGTAGTCTATTCTCGATGATTGGTAGTCAAAGTTGTAAATAATAATGAAAAAAAGACATACGCGCGTGAAATTAGCCTCTTCTTTCGCAAAATGTGGCTTTCCAGTGGATTAGTGGATTTTCAATAATGGGCAAGCTAACTTTACACAGCTTATCTTTTGCATATTTCTTTGAATAGTACCATGATTGTAATAAAATACATTGCTTGCCAAAATTTAAATTTTTTATAAATAATATTAGACATAAAGAATATTACGAATTAACATTAATTTCTGCATTGTATTGTTTCTTTACTAGATAATACATCATTCTAAAGTTGTTCAATAATCTCGAACAGATGCATGATGTTGGTGTGCAAAATACGCCAAGTTTTAATGTGAATTTACACTGTAATGTGCAATTGGATACGTTCGTATTGTTCTAACTTTTGATTAATGCACTATCGTAATATTCACTAGAATATTTGCATTGAATTTGCGTTTATGTCATGTCGCATAATTTTCATCCGTTCTGTGAAACTTACAAAAGTGATATCACTTTTCTTTATTTTGAATGAAATATTAGACCTTTTATTAATACATTATTACAATATATATTTTTTATGAATAAAAATCTTTCGACAGTATATACAATAAATATATACGATATTATATACAATAAATTCAAATAATAATAATGTAGCTTGTAACTTGAATGTTACATAGTATACTCAAAATTCATTAATTTAGTGAGAATTAAATACATAAAAATCACAGTTTTTTTAAATCATAAATGTTAAACTAGGGAACTCTAACGAAGAGACTCTAATTCTAATTTAAAAGGGAATTATTGTGCTTTAATTTTATCTGGTTGAAGTATATAAAACTATTCCATTTTTTTTGTTTGTATATTTATTTTCGTTATTATCAATTTTATGTACGTTACAAGTGCTATCACACTTACCTGCAACTCTCGCCTCCTTGCACGCCTCGTACATGTCTTGTTTGATCTCCGGGTTGTCGTCCGCGATAGTTTCGCCGACGGTCACGAATCTCTCGACCGCCAAATTTACCGCCTGGCCGACCCTGGCGACCGCTCGCAAACTCCGATCCGAGCATAGCGGTCGTTCTCTATGTGAGATTAACGTGGAAATCTGTAAAGATATTGCATTTTGATGAGTGTACAAAATTTATTGATGGAGAAATTTGTGTTAAATTTCATTTTATAATATTTTATATATTTTGATATAATTAATGAAAAGAATTTTGATTCTTGTTTAAAAGGCCCTATTTATTAAATATTGTTTCCATAATAACAAATATCAAAATGGCGAACCATAAAACTTATCGCTTCGAAATATTTAATACTTGATGAAATAAAATGAGAATACATATATATACATATATATATTACAGACTAGTTTATTTCGCTTTTGAACTCTTTACTTTAATTAACATCGTCTAACCCAGGTTTCAAAATAACCAGCGGGTTCGTCCGTATATCGGTAACGCATATTCCGTATTTGTTTCAGTCGTATGTATACGACTAGCGATCGCGGTGACGTGCTGCTCGCGTTGCACGCGGAATTGCGTTGGAGTTTGTGGTAGCTTCGTAAAACTACGTAACGCGCCCCGAGCATTCGCAAACCGTAGCGAATGCACTGCATTTTCCACACAATTAGACGATGCATTCGTGCGCCGTTCCTTTCAGAGATGTCTGCCTCGAAGGAGGGAAAAGGAATACGGACTGTGACGTGGAGCGAAGGGACGAACTCGCAGACTATTGTTCTAAGAGATGAATGCATGCAGTCGCGTATATATACACACATGTACATATAGAGCAATACGCACATAAACGACTCCATTCATTCTGTTTCGATCGTCTTATGTAAATGAGAAAGATGTCTATGACGACACAGCTTGCGTGTTGATTACGCATGCGTGCGCGGGAGCGTGAATGGTTATGCAGGATAAAACTATATTGTATATTTCAATATTGTGCCATAACGTCGAAATTTAATTTAATTTTGACTGTAATATCGATTTGGCACTAACTTATATTTTTTCTTGCGATTATAAAAAGCATTGATAATCACTGATATAAGATATACAGTTTCTTCGATGGCATCTATAAATTATATGATTATTGAAAGAACCTGTCTATATAAAAAAATTTAATAATACATTGCAATATAGCATTTTGTTCAGAAAAAAGCTAGGTGTACAATTGTGTATTTTATTCGACCACTGTGATATTATCTATCTGAAATCTGTGATTTTTTTTCCACCTACATACGCACAATGTACGTATGAATTTTTTTTATTTGTCCGTCGTGCAATTAACACAAAAATTAGATCGAATTTTTTAAAAGCATTATATTTTTAGTATGCGTCAAATGTATGTATATTTTGTAGCGTTAACGCGTTATACACTTTATGTTAATGATTTGCTATTACTTGAATACGTTCTTTAAAATGTGTTAAGAAACTTACGAACCTCATTCTACAACACGTATTACTGCAATTACTTTAAATATTTAATTTCTTTAAATATAGAAATTTCAAAATTAAATTCAAGAATTTAATTTTGTAATTTCTATATTTATCGAGATGTCAGTATTATTCTTATAAATATAATGCTATAGAATTACAGACAGAAAACGTGCACTTATAGGATGTCTTATTTTTATCGTATTATATTTTAATGATAGACGTTTGTGTCGTTAGCAGGAACTTTGTCGTTAGTAATGATGGCCGCCGCTCGCGAGTGTCTCACACAAAGTTCAATATAACTTTGCATAATTTCCGCCGACCGGAACTCCATTTTTCACGATGAAATTCCAACGGGTTTCCTCGAGAGACGCACGAGTAACCGACGAATAATTGAAATAGCTACCCTCTCATAGGAAAATCGGTCGCCTTGCATGAAAATTCCCGAAAGTTCATGAATTTATGTATTCGTCGACATGATATTTTATTTTCTATTAAGATTATATAAATCGTTACGCTTAAACCAACAATATATTTTTTTTATCTCTCGCATTGATATTAACAATAATTTAAGAACGAAGTCCTTGACGCGGTTGTTGGCGATATCGATCCGAGTACTACTGACGATACCGTTAATCGCTTTCACGTGCGAAATTCATCTCCCGGCTTACGTGGCTATTCGCGGAATTTTCGATATCACCGGTGAATATTTAGCTCGCGAGATATCATCAATCAATTCCGATGTCGCATCGCGGTAGCGAAGCGTTTCCTGACGTACCTCCATCCTCCGTGACACTGTAGCGAGAGCTCGGACCTGTAACTTATGTTCCGTAACGGGGGCGGCTCGTGAATTTATCGCTCTAATACGCGACGATCATACGTGACATTATGACGTGCGGAAATAACTTACCCTGCAACCGCGGTCTCACACATAATCGGTGAGACGTTATTAATGCATAATCGCGTGCTGTCCTATTCACAGAAAATTCGATGAGGAATAACGACAGCAATACTAGTCATGGTATATTACAAATAATCTATACTTTAACCAAAATATTTATTTTGCACTGCTGTTGCTAGTTACGAAAAATAATACACAACATCCATATTTCTTGTTATATTTTGCACTCTGTTAAAAGCTTCTAGTATATATAGATATCAAATATCGATATCCTGTCCCGATGTAGAAATTTTATTTATGCTATCATGATAATCCGATAAATAACGCTAAGCAATTCCCACGTGTTCATTAACACTGCAGTGTGACGTATAACCGGAGTTGTGTAATTATTCATATCACGACTGGCATATTATGCTCGGTATTGCGCATTTTTAATTTAAATGACCGCTAAACGTAATAAAGTTCAGTCAACAACGCAGAGAGGATAATGGCAATTGCAAAATTCCTGAATTTCTTTCTGTCTGAAAATAATATGTTTATTTTATTGTAAATTTTATTTATCAATATATAGAAATATCCTGCAGATATGATATATTTAATGAGTTACAGATCACTTTATTCTTATACCGTTATACAATTATATCGATCTTTTAAAATACCTACGTGAATTTTTCAAAATTGTTCCAAACAAATATAAATAATGTTGCAAATATATTAATAGTTTATGTTTGGAGAAAGCCGCGACTTATTTATTATTCTGCTTCGTGCGTTGTCTGGCATTATTGTGAAACAAAAGTGAACATGTTAAAATGGATGAATTTTCGTTTGTGATCGATCTCTTCACTTTGTTACATCTTTCATTTACGAAATGGATATTGGAGCTTCGCGAATACGAACATGGTACGGTAACAACGGCGAGGGCGATGGATCGCCAGCTGCTGTAACTTGAGCAGGTGGCAGCCTATCGCTTCGTTTAGCAGGGATGGGCATCCCTGTACAAGTCACAAAGAATGCTAAATAATTAAATTAGAAAAGCGTTGCCGAGCGTTTTTGTTATTTAAAGCTTATTAGCTTTATTTTTTATTTTTTGAAAAATCACACCGCTAATTTGAAATTAATTTGTTACTAAAATAAAAAAGCATAATAGCACGGCAGCAGTATAGAGCGATCAATAGTATTTGCGAGTTTTTTCCTTTGCTCAGAAAAATATTTGGTGATTTGTAAAAAATATTTGACCTCCAAACGAATGCGTGGCATAGAAGAGAAAGAGAAGCTTCTCGCGGAAAAATTTAATTAAAACGTTCAAAGAGCGAGAATTGCGAAGAGAATGAGATCCGATAAGTAGATTTGACTAATTTAAGATAGATTTTAGGACTTAAGTATAATTTGATAAATTCTCCTTACTTTTACTTCATCAAGTCTAAAAAGAAGATTAACAGCCATATTAATCAAGGAATTTAAATCGAATCGAGAAGTTGTATCTTTTTTTTTTAATACTTTTCTTATACTTTCAATTATTTTTCTTTTTTCTTTTTTCTCTGTAGAAAAGAGAATAGCATACATGTGATTACTCAGTTGCGGCATAGTTACTAAGTCTCTCCGCACTTTTATAAAAAATGCATGAGCTTTCACTCCATCTACGGTCTTTCTTCGAGTTTTCTCATTTCGCCATTTCCTTCCTGGCTCACATCGTCCTGCAAGGCACGATTTTCGTTTTTTATTTATCTAGGGCAGCCTGGACTCTTTCTTTACTTTCGATCAATTTCCTTTTTGCGTAATCTAACATTGTGTTGCGATATTTTTTCGTCTTGTATAAGCCAGCGCACGTTTATTTACAAATACGCTGACTTTAAATAAGTTCTAATTCTTTGAAAGAGGTATTTTCTAAAATGCTCAATCTATCGAAATTGATGGCAAATAGGGACGTGATTGCGCTGACATCGCACAATCTATACAAATAGATTCCAAAAGAAAACGTGCCAATTTTTCTTTTCCAACTCACTGCACCAACGCACTTTGTTAGGAATTTTAGAAATATCGATCTTATTATAGTGATAATATCGCTACAACGGTCGACAATGTAGGACGTACTTTCTTCTTTCACGAATTCTATAACGAATCTTGATTCACCGCCGAATAAGCACCAAACGAAATGACAGTGAAAGGCATATGGCATTTCTCGCCATGATCAGTTCGATCCAATTTCCCGGTCATGACAGAAAAGGAAGATTACATCGATAGAATGGAGAAATCCGGAGCATTGCAGAGTGTAAATGAAAACCTTGCTTTGATTCGCAAGTGAAAAGATTGAAGAAGAAAAGAAATAAATATTCCACACGTTTTATACGAGATTAGCTGCCGACTCTGTTGATGCAGAGAAATTTTGCTATCGCCGAACAAAAGTTAGGAAACTGATGGAAACGAGTTATCGGACCAATTTGCTTCACGGTGCGAGCTAGAATGGTTCGCTAATTGATACTCCAAGTATGCGCGTAACGTCGGCCGCTACAAACGAGTCGCGAACAAAGAGCCGTGCTAATTTGGAGAATTCAGTTACAGTTGTCCAGTGGCCATTGTGTACTATAGTTCATTTCCATTTCAAAAGTAATATTTGCCACGTACATATCGAGGTTTGTCGAATCGTGAGAAGTGAAGATTAATTTATTAACCTGTATCAGCTATGCTAATTAAAATCAGTTATTGAAAATATAAATATCTCCGTAAAATTTAATATACATAGATTAGCATTAATAATATATATATATATATATATATATATATATCTCGAGAATGTTCGTACAATGTTCAAACAATTAAGACGAGAAAATATGATCAAAGCGGATTTTAATGTTTAATAATATTTATATGGAAATCTTACAATTTTCGGTTGAAGCAAACTACGTGCCGAATATTGTCGATCTTAAAATGCAGCTCTAAACTAAATCCGGAGTGCGTATATATAATATCACAATTAAATTAAATTAACAAAACAATTTAATAATTTGTTTGTGATTTAATAATTCGCTAATGAGCATCTTTTCAATCCTGTAAAAGTGTAAAATAATATAGATTGCAGGTTGCAGAGTTAAGATATTTAAATTTATACTCGTTCTCGAGATATTCAAACTCATATTATTAAAAATAAAAAGAAATAAAATTTTTAAATTTATTTCAATGTATTTTTCATTAATAACATTTGCTTTATTAATATTTAAAAGGTTTTTTTTTAATATTTTTGTTTGTTTTCTATATGAAGCTTAGGAATTCTGCTTAAATAATTATTAATGTTAATGTTTATCTCTAATGCCTTACTAATTATTGTACGGATCGCTCGACAATTGCAATCTCTTATGATTTCACGCAAGAGCATTTATTTGTGTTAATGGAATGCGCGCTTTTCGCGATGATATTTATATATATAATTAATTATGGCGAAAACATTAGTTCCATTGACACGAAGTTTATGTTAGCTCGGTGAGTCGTTATAGAAAGTTTACATGTACGCATAACGCATTACATCAGCTAGACGAGTGAGTACTGTACCGAGTGTACTACACTCCGTACGCATTTTTTTCATTGTCGTCATGTACGTGGATGATTTTTTTTACATAGTACACACTAGCTTTTTAAACGGTATACATTACATTACACGTAATTTATCTGAAAATTAATAGTTGACGGATTGTCTTTTTTAACATTGTTTTAATAAAAATTAATATCTTATTGTTTATATTTTTATCAATATCTTCTAAATTGATGAATACTCTATAATCTCTATATCCTAAATGAATTATATAAATACATTCTCAATAGGTACATCCTGTACGAATTCCTCCATCCATGTAACTGTGAATATATTAGTTTTATGAAAGTCCTCTTCATACAGCCCGTCCCAGTTAACGACGTTGTTGTATAAATAAAGATAGAGCAGGCCTTGGGTTACGGTAATCCGTTTATTCGTGATTGGATTCCAGGCGATTCCATAGATATGCCACGAGATTCTCTTCCTCCCTTGAAACTGTCGTTGAAGGCTATTCGATTAAACAGTTTTTTTTTCATAGTTATATGATATTAATTATATGATATTCGCTCCAGAATTAAGCAGACTCGTATCGGTATTTCTAAATTCATCTTTTCTTCTACAAACTAGCAAACTGAATAACTACAATCTTTATATTGTTATTGTTTTAAACTGTAAAATATTTCTTTTCGGTTTTAATTTGACAGCAAATAAAAAATTTTTGTATTAACTTTCATTGTAAAAAATTTGTTACTTTTCACGTTTCCGCCTTAAGAAAAAAGTTACTTGATTGGTATCCTGTGATTCTTTGTTTTATTATAATATTTTTCTTTTAATTTTGTCATTAATTCTGCAATTAATTTAAATTAATTTGTTGCATTTATTGAATATGTGTTTGTTAATACATCACTTGAATACAGACGATTTTTAGATGCTAGGTTTAAATGAGCACATCAAATTAAATAAAGTGTTTGTGACAAGTGGCAGAAACTCATTTTGCAAATGACATGTTTTTAATCGTTGAAAATTACAAGACCACCGGGTTTGTTGTTATGATAAAAGTATGAACTTCTCGTCCTCCGTTTTACTATCGTGCGAATGGCGCATAAATCTCTTCTCGTAACTCGTTTCTGATGGACTACACAAATGTAATGCAAGTCAGATTTCCACTACGAGAGAAATAGGATGCATGGTTACGCATTTTTCGATGGAACATTAAAATTTACACGCAAAAATTGTAAATGTTATCGCTGAACCGCGTGAAGGAGCTTGTAATATCGCGATCATCGAAAAGATTAGGCTGACACGTGTAGCGTGTGAGCTTGACACAAGTGTTAATAGACTTGCGTGACTTTAAATTATAAAGCACGTAGATGAGCTTCCCGGATAAGTCACACGGTTTTATTTCCGACGCTTCACAACTTTATTAATACTCATGTCAGTATCGTAATGCATATTTTCAAACGTAGATAATTAACATCACGATCCATTGGAAAACATAACTCTGATCGTTCAAATTAATTTGTATCATTTTATAAATTTCATTACATTATTATACCTTTATTATACAATTATTTATTACAAAAAGATGATTTTTGTTATAATAATAAGATATATTAAATTGTCGAAAAGGCAATATCTTTGTATCCTTTGTTATAACATATCATTTTATTAATTAGATTTTACGTCACATTAGTTTTTTTAATATCTAATATATTGTTACAACTCTTAAAATATGTATTAAAAATAATTTGTATAAAGTCATTGAATGTCAGAAGATTGCGCTAATATCATAACATTTGATTTTGTCAAAATTTTGTTTTAAACTGACTTCTACGGATAATTCACGATTTTGCCTACAAATTGAGCTGAAAATTTTTGTTTAGTTTTTCGTTTATATTATACGGATCATGCCAGAAGAGTAATTTCCTCCGGGAAGCCTTCGTAACATGAGAGAGTTCAAGAGTTTGATAGCGTTTCGTGTGTATATATATGCACAATGAGATAGGAAAGTGGCTCTATTTGAAAGGATTTTTGTTTAAAATAATACCGCTTAAACGAAATAATCGATTGTCGAGAGAAGGTCTTCCTAAATAATTTATATTTTGGAGATGTGTTACGCTGATAAAGCTTTTTTTTTTAAACGAAGAATTTAATTTCTTATAAGAAACTTGTAATTGCGATAGATTGCATACACACTACTCGGAAAACCCGCAGTTGGAAGAAATTATTGCAAATTGTTACAGGTGTAAATAGATACGTGAATTTGAAATGGTTTCCATGAATTTACGAGAATGTTATTTCGCGTCAATTTGGCATCCAATTTTCTTTCGACGTTTCTCTAACTTCCGCCCACCAATTTCAATTTAGATTTCGCGAAGCTCAATTACACTTGCTACCAAAGTAGGTGCAATTTTAATCGCACGAACTCTTCTCTTTCGTTCTTCGATTCAACGCATACAACGATATTTTATACAGGAGGTAAATGCGCTTGCTGTAAATATCGGTAGCCTCGGGGAAAATCGATTATAACGCGAATCCATCTCACCGTAAGCACTTTGAGATGCAACGATCTGCTCTTTCCATATGGAGAAGTCTATCAAGATTTATGGTGAAAATTTCACCTATAGACTCCACCTTCTAGCCGTATGGTTTTGTTAAACTTTAGTTTGCTATATTCTTGTGAAATTTTCCAAGAATGACTTTTAAAATAATCACGGTCAACTTGACACTGACTAATGGCCTTTATCCCTCGTTCATAAAGGTCCTCTACCTTTAAGTAATACTTATTGAATGAATCATTCACGATAATGCTTAAGAGAGAATCGAGGTCATGTTCAAATAACATTTTTAGTAGAAAAATGTGCTTTATTAAAAAAAGTAATTAATTTTGCACACTCATGTAATTGTCAGAATTGACATTTTTTTAAAATGTTTTCACATTAATTAAAAATTTTTATAACTGATATAAAGACCAGTTAATTCGAATTGTGTCATAATGAAAATTTGTTTTGCGTTTATAAAGATATTGTACAAAATGAAAAAAAAAAAAGAATTTTATTTGTTTGGAAAATTTATACATTTCTCTGCACATTACATTAGCATTGCGGAAGGAAATATAATTATTCATTGACTCGTTAACATATTATTTTTATGAAATTTCTGCTACAAAAAAAAAACAAAGAATCTTTCTGACATAAGTTCAATCTTTGCGAGTGAGTTATCTTTTTCAAAGTGATACTTTACAAGAATTTATATCCGCATGGAAATATAAATTAACATATATATGTGTTAGTTCTTCAACTTAATTCAGAATGGTTTAAACACAGTTTTTGTTTATTTTTAAAATTCAATGTAATTAAACATAATTGAGATAAATATTTTATATTGTCTATTAATCATGCTTTAATTATTTCAATTATATACATTTTTCTATCAACATCTTGAATATATGATTTTTGTTATTTTATTTGATTGAATTAAAACTTGATTAAATATTTCACGAATTACTCTCAAAAGTAATTGCTCTACAATCTTAAGGACAATGAATTTTGCGTGTTTAAAATAAATTAAGAAATATGTACTTAAAATGTAAATCACAGTTTTATACTTTGGCTCGAGGCTTTTCCGACGTTCATTAATTTCCTTCTTTTTATTTTAATGCTGAACAAAGAGTTCCAAATCAGCTTTAAGTCATACCTATGCGATAAAGTGTAACCCTCTTGGCGAAGCTTTATAACGTTTCCGTTGGTTTCTAAGGAGGCTTGGCATTTTCTTAAAGCTTTTTCTTCTATTCTAAAGAGACATCTAAAGTTTTTAAATGGCCAAATTCATTTTAGAATTATGCTACATTCATTAGGATACGTTGATTTAGTCTGAGAATATTAAAAGGTTTCATTTAACTTGTACATATTTCTTATTCTTACGAATGTAAAGAGGTTCATATGTTGAAATGGATTTTAGATTATAATTTAGATTTAAGGGAAAAATTATGTAGCTTGTTTCAGAAGTCGGTATGTACATTATATATAATAAACTTACGCTTTAATACACTTGTATGTTATGTAAGCTGGCACATAAAGTGGCACTTTAAATGTCAAGTACAATGTTCGAAATGTGAAATAAGAAGAATTGATGCATCCATAAAGAACACATTTATCGTAGGCACTTATTTATTATATTTGTTAGTGTTACGTTTAAAATGTGATATGGCGTATAATATCCATAATTATAATAATAATTAAAACATCGACGACTAAAAATATCTTTTTCCGATGGGCAATATGTTGAAACTTTTAATAATTTCGATAAATCTGCAGTGAGTAATTATATTGCGGCAACATACCTGTCGTTCACCAGCCATGCCGCCCTCGTACATGCTTCCTCGTCGATAATACACCGCCGGCATACAAAATTTCAACGATACGGAACCACCGGGACCCCGTCTTATAGTCTTACCGCACTATAATAGTCTTTTTAATCTATCTTTAATTATACTATATTCTGTTCTTTAAGGTCGTTTATTATTGTGCCTGTCACGATTGTTTTGTCTTCGGTTATATCTTCGTCTCCTTTTTGCTCCTCTCTTTAGCCATCGACTTTTCGTTTCGTCTTTTCGTATGATCAAAATATACTATGAATCGTCAACGTCATTAAGATATGTATGCTCTTCTCTTATATGTATAGAAATATTACTTTTCTCTTTTTCTTTCCCTTGGTGCAGGTGATGTCGTGTTCGTTAACAAGTGATACTTTGGAACTCTTCGATATTCCGCCGTTCCTTAAGCCGCTTTCTTGCGCGGCGCGTGACGGTGGCAACAAAAATAGACGCGCGTGCAACGGTCGAGTATGTGCAATATGTATATATATATATATATCTCTATATATCTGTAGGAAGATCACTGGTTGTTTAGGCTGCTACTACAGGTCCAGAACTTGTCTCCAGGTAAGTGAGGTCGCCGTGTCGAGCCGAGCTCTTGCAAGTTCGTCGTCACCCTCTCGACGAGGTACATGACCCGTTGACGGCAAAGTGAATTGTTGCTGATCCTTGCGATCTTTCTCTCAGTTAGGCTTCTCTGGTTTCGTCCTCGTTGAAACGATCGTTGACGTGCTGTTTCGACGCTATGGGGTTACTTCACTCGAAGACGCCTTGGCGTCGTCTGTTGGAAACTCCGAGTTTCGAGAGAGTTTACTCCTCGGAGTGGCGCTCCGGGACCCGGCGTGTTCCAATAATCGTTATCTTCGTTCGTGTATCCGGTCTTCGAGCCGGACCGATCTTTTTCGCAAAGCTGCACTATGCCTGCGACAAATTGAAGGATCTTCAGATCGGGACGATCACGGCGGTCGTTTAGGCTGTACGAGAAATCTGCTCCCACGCGGATCGGCGCGCGTGATTGACGATCAACGATGACGACGACCGCTCGTTGTTCAGGGTGCACGACTCGCTGCTGTCTCGCGTGCGCGCGTACACAGTGTGGGCGGACGACATGTGAGCCGCGCTGATGTGCGTATGCATCTGTACGCAATTTTCAGCCCTTTTCTGACGTTGCTTTCTAGCTCGTGTGCATACACCGCGGCACGTATCTATACCTGTGCGCGTGTCGTTGATTGCGCGATTATTGACACGATATGTATGTATGTATATATATATATATGTGTGTAGTGTGTGTGTGTGTGTGTGTGTGTGTATGTGTGCGTTGTGTATGTATAGATGTATGTGTGATTGTGTTGTATGTGTGTTTTTAGGAAAAATGAATATATGGGTGTATACGTGTCTGTGTGCACGTATCACTTGTGTGTGTACGCACACTTAGGCACACGTGTCCGTACGCGAGTACGCGACGTTGTTTCGCAAGGGTGAGTGGCTGAACCGTAAGAGGAGCATATATGTATTTATATATGAGGACGAGTGACGTACGCAAGGGGTGTATACGTGTGTATGTGTGCGCGCGAGAACGACGGAGCGCGTGTCGGCTTCGAGAAACAGGTACCGGCCTGCCGAGTGCCTAGGGGAAGACTGGACTCGGAAGCAGCGACTCGGTGGCAGGATCCACGGGGAACGACGAGTGCGGCTGTGTGAATCGGTCTCACTCTCGCACTGGTATTCCCACCCCGAATCCGCCTATTACCCTCTCGCTCCCGCTCTCGCTCTCGCTCTTGGTCTACGTGAACGAACGAACGGCTGCCGGGCACAGGCGCGCTGCCTCTCTCCACCGACCGAGAATCAATACGTCGGCAGCCCCGTACTTTCGCCCGCGAAATCTCAATTTTTGCGCTCGACATCGAGTCGAGCCATCTTATTTTCGACCTTAGTCATCCTCGAATTGATGCGACACGTTTGTCTGACCTCATGCGTAAACGGTAGCTGAGAATGACTTGGGGATCGGTTTTTGCGGTTCGATAGACCGTGTTTTTACGTGCTCCGTGGTGCACCGTCCAGGAGCACGTTCACTTTTTGCCTCTCTTTATCCGCTTAAAAAGCGCGGGAGATCCTTGTTCCTAACGAGAGTTCGATAGAAACCGAGAGACAATGTCGATGATAATTTTTTATGTCAACATGATTTCTTATTATGAAAGTTTGCGCACAGGGAATAGTAAGAAAGGAAAGAAGAGAGAGAAAGAGAGAGAGTGAGAGAATATATATATAAATCTATAGCGAATAAATTGTTTATACCTAATTATTGATAAGATGTGTTTAAACATTTATTACACAAACATGGCTTTATTGATTTTTAATGTTTCTAATAAGGACATTATTCCTATTATTATTAAATATTATTCGTTATTACAATTTGTTGAATAATCGTAATAAAATGATATTATTAATATTAGTAATTATAACTTACAGAGCATTTTATTTTAAGCATTAAATTCTTTTCGTAGGCGTTCGTAGAATACAATTAATGCATGGAGATATTATAATTACGTATTTGGTAAATTTCCGGCACTATGAAATCAAAGCTCAGGTTCTGGCGTCAAAGTTCGCGTAGAGATAAAATTCGAAAGCTTCATATTCATATTGCATGTTTGGCCTTTAATGTAGCTCTTCGATTCTCACGTTGGTTTTAACACATACGTTCGATACTATCGCCGACCGTGAAGTGCTTCGATAGAGCGTTATAATAAGATTGACTTGTAGTCACTCGTGATTGGAAATTAGATAATCCTGCTATGTCTTATCTAGGGCTCTCACCTCGACACTGAATACAACAGGATAACATGATTACGAATAATGGAACTGTCGTCATCGGATACGTTTCGGAAAATTTCGGAATTGATACGTGACACAATTAGAGTGTTTCACAGAAGGGTGAGAGTTAGCGTAATTATCTCTCGACAGCGTAATTATTATTGAAATAAAAAAGGAAAATATGGTTAACCATAAGACACAATTTTATGTACTTCGTGGTTAATGAGAAAGTCATTTATGAGGAACACGCTGTCTCGGCGCTATCAATAACAAAATAATCCCTGATAAGAGACATCAGGAACGAAATGTCACGAATGAGAAATATTACCTAGGAGATGAAGGGACCTGGAAAGAGATGAGAAAAAGAATTAGATAGTGCAAGAAAAAAAATGACTTAAGGTTGCGGAATGACCGAATGGAGAAACAACATGATCGTTATATATATTTGCGATAGTCCCTGTTCGAAGAATCTTTTTATCGAGCGATATAAAAAAAGAAATCTTTCAGCGTGACAATGATTGTTTTTTTTTTTAAGAGAAAAAATAGGAAATTTTATCCTAAAGATACATTTACTTCTCCTGAATTCTCGATTTCAAAGCCCTGGCTAAGATACGTATGTATTTCTACATGGCATCGATGGAATATGTGCGTACGCGAAGACATACAATCGGAAGTACATAGGTACTCAACTAGTACGTGCATTCTCTCGCCCTTCTGAGTAGCAAAGGATTTCTGTCTTGCATGAGACATTCGGCCATGATACGTCGTCAATACGGAACTCGCGATAGTTGAGCAACAAATACTTGCAGCGATTATAAATATGCTAAATACGTCACGCGTGTTAGATAGTAGCTAAAGATAGAAGTTAAAAGTACCATGTGAAGGCATATAGACAGGGCAACGGAATACAAAATTATTTTGTAAGTTAACATTATGAACGTGTTCTTTGTCTAGTATAATAATACAATATTATTATCTACCGCATACATCGTCTAGCAAGTTGGATGCTGTGCCTAATATCTTTCTTGAGAGAAATGTACCAACGTGGCGACGCAAGAGCGGTGGTATGAAATACAAGGTACGCTCGAAGATAAAAGCCGCAGATTACAAGGTAGAGGTAGAGGTAAAGCGAGACGGAAAAGCTTCTTAAATGATACACGCGAGGGTGGAAATTTCTGCGAAGCAGCAATCGCGTTCTGAAATTAACGCGCGTTACAAAATGTACATTTTAAACGATTTCCTTTTACGATAGTCATCGAGATGCAGTGAGATGGTAAGGAGTAAATAAGATTGCACGTATAGATACTGTAAGATGGTTAACGTAATATTTATGATGCTATACCGGCGCAGGTTGCAGCTACATATCTTATACCCATCTACCTCAAATGGCTTCTAAAGTCTTTCACGTTCTCGATATGTAGGAACTATCCAATATCGTAATATCGCGAAAACTAAATGAAAAATTTCATATAGCAGGCTTAGTGTTCATATTCAAATGATTCCTCCTCGAATCTCTGAAATCAATACCGAGATACTCGAGCGACATGTCTTCGTCATAGATTTCGATAAATTAGCGTTCTTGGACGTTTACTTGCTCCTCCCTCGAGTTGCTTTAAGTTTCATTTAAAGGTTCTCTATCGTTCTGTCGCAAAGTGTCAGGTTCTTGAGAACAAAGTTCGCAGTGGAAAGTCGCACAACCACTTCTGAGTCTTTTGTACTCGCGACGAATGTTGTTCAAAGTTAACGACAAAAACACAGATAAAAGTGAAAGAAAGGTACATTTCTTCTTCAGTGAAAAGTGATAAAATTACGAAAGGCATTATAAATTATCAACAATTGTAAGTAAATTGAATTTAAATCGGTATTGTGATTTCATAGCAGTCATTAACGATAATTTGTCCAAATGATTTGTTCTTTGTGTATTCTTAATTTATTGTTTATAAAATTTGGTTTTTGATAAGTTACCTTTCCGATTTATCGACACTCTCTCTCAACTATAGAACTATAATGCCTAATATCTTACTACATTACGATATAGCAACATGATAATATATTATCGAAGAAACGCAGGCCTCCTGATTTTCAATTAATCGCCGCTTGGCAATATTCCAAACTAGATAGATTCCAGGTTACGACTTGGTTTTAAGAAAAATTTTCATATGGTACATATGTAGAAATTTTATTCAGTAAGAGTTGATATCTGTAAATCCTGTAATTTACTAAAACTTGCTCATCTTAAATCCCTAATAAAGCCGGTCCTTTTCATCTTGCATTGATCTGGAAGACTTTGCTTCGTTCATCGAATGGGTTTCATTTTTACAGGATCTTCCATCTCCATATCAAATTCAGTAGATATTTTACGGAGATTCATAAAAAAAAACCTGGAACCGCAACAGATTAGTCAGCGAATGAAAAATTTTGAGAAAAAAAAATTCGAGACAGTCGAGCTAAGTTTGTCTTGGGTTTCAATATAGAAATAATGAATAGTTTAAATAATTATCTCTTTGAAAGAAATTCCGAAAGAAATAATATATATATGCTTGTGGTGTGTGTGTGTGTGTGTGTGTGTAACATATTGAAAAATTATGTATCCTAATTAGAATATTATTTCTCTATTTTACATATTAACTTTAATTAAATTAGGATTTTTACGGTATTTATATATATATATAGCAAAAGATAAAGTTGTACATAAATGCTAGAATCTATTCGTGTCATTCTAAGCTTCGCGTTGGTAAGTTAGTGTATAAAGGATATATCCTTATTTATAGAGCTCTTTTACTTACTACAAGCATGTCAAATGCGGTATGTGTTTTATGTGCCGAAGGGAAACATAATCCGCAACAAGTTACGATCGGAGGCACCATTTTGTATCTGTCGCATACGAATAGTTATTCAGAATAATATTGGAATGTCTCAGATGTTATTTCCTCAGAAAATATGCAACAACAAAATTAAAAAAAAAAGTGTAATATCATTTCCCGAGAAAGCTTAATAATAATACATTCGTGAGAGGTTTAAGAAAGTTTAATTTCGTGTCGTGATATTTGTTTGCAAAAGTCCATGAAAATGTTAATGTAAATTTTAAATGAAGATGATGATAGCAAGATGAAAAAGCATCTAAATAGACTTCCGATTATTATCGGAACGAAACTCTAGTGTATACCTAACACTAAATCAAGAAAACAAGCGCAAACAAGCACGAATAAACAACTTGCTTCAATACAAATAGCATACTCTCTGAGTACAGACGTACTGATTTTTACTCATTGAAGCAAATTCTTCATTCACATTTGTTTGCATTCGTTTGATTGGTCTGAATCCGTTTTAATATAGCAAAAATATATTTATTACGGAGATTTTAGCAGTTGTAAGTGATAACGTTTCTATCACAGTTACGCTCGGCCATTTTTAAAAAATAACTAATTGTTTCTTTAATATGTGGATCGTCGTGTAGACGAAATTGTAAACATCATGCTTAGCTGACCATGTGAAGCTTCTACGAAAAAACAAACAGATAACAATACAATGTCGACACTTGCAAACTCGAAGAATAATATTGCTCTCTAGTGTTCTGCTCTATCATCACATAGAACAATCAGTCGTTCACATCGCTAGTCATCTATATATCTCTAAGTGTAACACATCACATTTAAGTAGCCGCAGGTACTTTCGACACTGCCTGTTAAAGACTTACCATCGATGAGCCCATTATATCTATGTATGAAACTCAATTTCGTTTCTTCTGTCGAAGACGTGCCTAAAACATACATTCCCGTTCAGTGAGAAACATCAATCTCGCCCGGCCGCGCGCTCACTACAGTCTTTAATCACGGGCTAAGTTTGAAAAATTAGGAGCAATTTGAAACGTTTGCCAGAACATCTGGAGACATTTGAGGATATCCAAAAGGAAAGGAGGATATGTCCTCGAAAATCAAAACGTCCTGTCTTGGTCACCTTGTGTATTTGGCGGTAATGCGAGTAACATTTTCTTTATCTTTGTTGTTTCGCGACGAGAAGCTTGTCGTCATCATTGAGATTACCGAGAGCGGTCATACGCACTGATTCGCGTAGGCAAATATCGGCTCGCGAGAGTATGATCTACCGCTCGGATATTATTCGGCCTCTTCGTCTCGGGACGGCGCGCAACGTTTGGCATATTATATCGGGTGGGCGTCGAGGCCTGAATACCAAATGGCACGTTTCCACAACGCGCCAGAAAGACGAAACCAACCGACATAACTGCGCGGATAAAAGCTATCGGAAAAACGTGCGGGAGGCCTCGTCTCGCCTCGCTTTCTTTGTCGACACGACCCACTTTGAGCTGAGTCCGGCATTTTTCTTGTTTGACATTTGCGATCGGCGCATCATCCGCGGGAGACTTTGTTGCGTTCACCGTCAAGTGTGATTCGCTTTTGTTGCACGCGGCTGGTGCGCTAAAAGCCACGGGTCGGTGAATCGACTTACTCTTTTAGATATAAGCTATAAATGACATCTCGAGAGTTGTAGTAATGTAGTGATGGTGACGGAAGTGATCGATGACTTTGCGGATGACACGTGATATCGATCCTTTATAATCAATCTATCAAGTGATTGTCGTTCTATTTTTCTACATAATTTTTTTAGTACAACCTGTACACTTGTCTGTATTTACAAAATTAGCACGAATGCGCGAAAGTGCATCTTAAAACTGATACAAGTATATAAGTATGTATAAATATAGTTAAATAATTGTTTTTCATGTCATGTATAGCATTGTTTGCTCCTTTCTTTTCGTCTCACTTCTTTCTTTTCATAATATGTGACTGTGTTACTCTGGCAATTCTCACATTTTTCTCGACAGCGCGCTTCTCTTTTTACTTTCCATAATTTCAATTTCATCTCGTCGCCGTAAATGGGTCGATTCTCTTTCTGTAAATATTATATTTAATGCCTAGAGCGTCTTGCGAGATTGTTTTTATGCAATATCCCCAAGGCGAAAATGCAATCATACGATTTTTTAGTTGATTATCACAACAATGTGTATCCTAACCGAAGGATTGTTTTCTGCGGCATGTCGCTATTAATCGGAAATAAACATGCTTATTTGCTTTTTTTTAAACTGTTATTTCTTGTTTTAATTAGATTAACAATAATAATGCGAATTTTTCTAAAATTTGTAAATGTATGTAGCTTCTGAGAAATGTACAAAATTAAATAATTTTCTCTTATTCAATTATTACAAGAAAGATTAGATAAGAAATTTAGTTGTTCACTTATTTAAGATGTGAATCTTTTACATCATCTAAATTTTATTTTATTGGTTATTTTGCTCTTTTGTCCGGACTTTAACTCAAATACTTTTTAGTTGGTCCTTTAAAAAATTACACAATTTCTCCGACAAATATCATCTATATATTGTATTCATCTTATGGTTTCGACATCAAAGAAATACCAAAGTCAACTTTAGCATATAAAGTAATTTCACGAAGAATTTACCTCTTTTTACTTGGCCTTATGGTCCAATTACTTTTGACTATCGGAGGATTGCAGTAAAAAATATTGCTGTACTATGAGCGACAAAAACAGATGTTAAATTTTTAAAATGTGCTATTATTAATTAATTTCTTAGGTTAAATATTTTTTTCTTTGTTTCTCTCTCTCTCTCTCTCTCTCTCTCTCTCTGGTTATATTTAACATCCATTTTTTCCTTGTTTATCATTCTACATTATTCCCGTTAAATTCACTACACATCTAACTTACCTCTACTAAGTTTTTTTTTAGTATATAATAAAATATAAATTTAATACAAAGTATGAATGCAACACTCGAGTTTAGAGCGTCGCAATTTTACATTATCAACAGTATAACAATCCAGAGATACACGCAATGAAAAAGAGAGAATGGAAGAGAGAAAGGGATACTGTATGTGAAGGAAACAGAAAGGGAGAGAAAGAAAGAGAATATTCCTGAAAGCTAATTACATGAATAGAAGGTCAAAGGGCGAACCGTATATTGTGTAAAGCAAGATACCACAGGCGTATTAACGGACTGTCATTCTTGCACCAATGGCAATGAATTACTAGGTTTGTTAATCAATGCATCGCATATATGCACTGTATATTATATTATTCTTTTTTTATTGGTATTTTTTTTTTTGAAAAGTTCTAATATTTTATGTTTATATTTGCCTTTGAAATTCTATATTTTGGGACCTCTCTTTTCTTTAATTTTTTTGCTTATAATTAGTTAAAAAATGAAGAAATCTATAAAGTTTACATTTCAATTTTTAGTAAATTTAAACTTTGGCATCTTTCTTTTATTGATTTCTTAGATCAATCTATTTTCTTTTTATTTGTCGATAAAAGCTTTTATTCGGTATATAAAAATTACTTATATAGTTTTGAGTTAGTACTAATTGATAATAAAATATATCTGAATTTGACATCACTGGTTACAGATATCTATTCTGCGCGTCAATTTTCTTTCTATACGTATTTTCCGGTTCTGCTCGATTTTTTTAGTGTTTGTCACATATTTTACCTCCAAATCATTTACGGTCTCGTATTTTGGATTCATGTTCACGCTCTTCTATATTCTTTCTTCTACATGACTCTAATAAAACGAACGCTGCACAATGCGAAGACGTCGAGACTGCAATGACGTCTCTATCGAGCGGGTCTCTTCGTGCTGGAGACTAAGGGAAAATCGTAGCTGAAATTTTCCAACAAAATAGCTATATCTTCCTCGTCGCTTTTTATCACTGGATATTGTGAATTTTTGTTAGTTATGTGTCTTAAAGATGTTTTATACATTTTATGTATTTTTTTATATACTGCTTTTTATCACGTTTAATTGTAGCGCGACGAAAAGATTTTACGTTTTTCAATAACTAAATTATAAGATTTTTAATACGTACTATTAATATGTACTCGTATGTAGTGAAATTATAAAATAAAGTATTAATTTGAAATTAATAATAAAATCATTAATATTCAAAATGATAATTAAAAATTTCGGAAATTCAGATTTAATATTTTGCCGATTTATAATGTATATGTAATCTATATAGGTATATTGCATTGAAAATTGAAAATATCGTTAAAGTCGAAATATCGTGATTGATATTAGATGACGCTGATAGATCGGATTTTTTACGCAAGCCTTTCAGAGTTGAATAATTTCCAATAGGATTATCGGATGGCTGACAGCGATTGATACGTGGTTAATATCGTCCTGTCAATCCTTTACGCTCGGTTGTTTCTACAAAAAACTTTTCTAAGAAAGACTTAAATGATCCATGCTGATCAATGGCTCATTTCATATACATGTTATAAGAATTGGTGACTTTCTTATAACTTAAAGGTACTACTGATACGAATAGCTGATCGAATACCGTTGCATAGGCCAATATTGATAGAATGGTATGTTTCATCTGTTTCTAAATAAGAAATGTCATCGTCGTAATAACGCGTTTATTACACTCCGACGAATGTCGTTCGAGGGTGCAAGTAACAATTGTGAACTCGGATACAAATTTATTTATTCATTGTATTATTTATTAAAAAGAAACTAAAATGAAATTTGTGTGAAAATATGTATCATGCACAAATATATTGAAATATTCGAGTTTTGAAGAAAAATTCGGTGAGTGCCAGCGTAACTGTCATTGCTTTCATTGCGAGTACATGCTGTTCATTTGTCCACTTTACTATTTTGACTGAAGGGGATATTTATAACGTTGACAATGGAGTACGAGAGAGAGAAAGAGAGAGAGAGAGAGAGAGAGAGAGAGAGAGAGAGAGAGAGAGAGAGAGAGAGAGAGAGAGCACTCTCCTGCTCGCATCGCAGTTAGATATTTTATAAATTGTCTTTAAAATGAGAATATTAGAGAAAATTTTATTTTAATAATATTATGACCTGAAAATGTTATGCCTACGTCGCGTAACTTGTATTTTAATAACTTACGTAATTTCGCAAAATATTAGTTTCAAAGAATTGTTTATTGCTTTGCTTTCAACTAAAGTCGAGCTCAAGAAGAAATTTGATGTCTTACACAAAATCCTTGAAATAAAGGAAGAAAGTAAATAGTATTTGCGTAATTGTCACTCCCTTTTTACATCTACGGCTAATAGCTAGTAATGTGCTAGTAAGGGTCAATATGAGATTAGATCGAGAGCCGAGGTTAATTAAAATGTCCAAGAATGTCATTCTCGTGGAAGTCTTTGTGGGCGATGGTTTGTCCTTCGTTCACTGTTACCATTTCGATTGATTGGTAATCTGTCGATATACCTATCTCTGATGTACGTAAGGTGGCTAAGGTATCAACATAGCAAATAAGATAAAATGATAGCAATTTCGGGAGAGATACAAACGCAAATATAAATTAACCGAATAAAAATAGATAATTCTTGTTGGTATACAAGATATTTTTAGTACACTATTACTATGCGTGATGTTTAAAGTATAATTTAGCTCTCTTTGGGCAATAGCTAATGAAAAATTTCCTTCTTAGCATGAAACATATATATGTCATTGTTGCAACGATAGTAATGGCAGTAAAATTATTTCATATTGTTATATATATGAATATGCGTGCATACACATGTATATTCATAATTATTGTTAATGAGATAACAATCGCCTTTATCTATATTAATTAATTCTTTTATTTTATTCTGCAAAAATGCAAGAAATGAAATTTTTAGTACTATCTACATATATTTTAATTTAAGATGTTTGAGTGTCTATAATTGTTAGAAAATTGATTCAACATCTTTTAACAGAGTTCTTTAAAATTTTATACACGTTTATATAAGTTTAAAGGATAAAACTTGGATTCGGAGAAATATCATTTTGACAAGACAATGTAGTCAAGAGACGATTTAATCAGAAGTTATAAACTTCTGAATTTCCTTGATATTTTTAACGTTTTCTAGAAGAGCCATGGCTTTGCTTACTAAAGTACAATCTCTTATTTCTTCATATATTCGAGGACGATTTTTAACGTTGCGCATGCAGAAGGCCGAGGTCGCAGAAATGCGCGAGATACGCAGGTGTTCACGAAGGCAGTAGCGACGGTCAATAGAAAATCCAACGTGAGGCGAAATCGTGACGGAAATCGCCAAGAAAGCGGCTTAAAGCCCTACGAAGGCTAAAGGCGAAATAGCAGTAAGGGCAAAAAAGTAGAAGAAAGGTGATAAGAAAGTAGAAGAAGCGAGAAGAAGAAAGGAGGGGGCGGAGATATGAGCGGGGGCAGCTAGACGGAGCTCTAACAAGTGGCTGCAACTCGTAACGATCGCCCTCTGTGCGATGCACCAGCCAAGTCACTCGTACTGCACGCCCTTCTAACCCGAGGAGTTTAACTAACACATACACGTATACACACACAGGTGTGCGCCCGTATGCATACTCTGCTACATAGCCAGAAATATCGATAAACATGACACGAAGGTCGGCCACGAGCGGTGATCGGCACCCCTCTTTCATTCTCGAAATAACCTCCGTCTATTTCCTTTCCGTTCTTCGTTTTACTCCAGTCTTGCTGCCGCGCATTCTCGTTTTATCGATGATAATTATCGCGTCAGGCGATTCGATCGATATGTATTTACGAAGCTATCGACTTTTTGTCATTCTTTATTCCACTGTTCCTTTCTAATCTTTTTCTTAATAGCGATATCTCTAATTGTTAAATTAAATGCAACTCTAATGAGAAAAGAGAAAAACAGAATTTATTCGAACCACGACTTTTGTTTATTTTGATTCGTTCTAGAAGAATAATTCTTTTCTGTGAATCGAGCTCTAACCGAATTAATTTCTTGCGCGCGCGATGACAGGAATCGGTCCGCGTAATTCGGTTTTTTGGGCACGGCTGGCTTTACGAAAACGTAAATTAGATTGATCTCTGTTTTATTTAACAAGATTAACCGTGGAATGGATTGCGATTTTTTAAGCTTTCCAAAACAGCTAGGAGTTTCTTATTTGTAGATGGATATATTCGTTATCGAAATAAATAATTATAGAAGATGTTTCGAATTTTCCTTTAAATCACAATTATAAAAACTTATATTTTTGAAATTGATAAAGCTTCTTTTTGTCTCTTTCTCTTTCTCTGAATACATTGCGATTATTACGAAATTTCTCTTTAGCATTCAGTGATACAGTTAATTTCAGTTAAACATATCAATCATATATATAGCCGTTAATACTAAATTCGCATATATTGTTGTTTTAATAATAATTTGCTGTAATGCATTTTATTGGATATATATGAGATAATGAAATAGTTCTCTCGATATAGTATGCACGAAGCAAAATACACGCTGTTTAATTGAACACGTTCATGATTTCGACATTTGAGTCAATTATCCATATGTATACATATCTATGTATATAGATTATAAATGTAAGTACAATCTACTGCATGCGGTGCATTGTGCAATTATAGTGTTTTTATTTAAAATTAATACTCTTTAAGCAAAATAAACCGCAATTTCAACCGTGTACTAAGCAAGTATTGATTTACATCTTGCGTGCAAGTAATTGTGAACATTTCGATATTCGCACGATTTGCAAAGTATTCGTATGTAAAAAATATATGCAAGGTAAATTCAGTTTAATTTTCAATTAATCGAATTTCTTTCGAAGAAACGAAACAAGATATTTCTAATTTTTAACTTTACATGTTGCATATCTTTTTCGCGTAAATTTCCTCAATCGTGCCGAGCAGAGCGATTTATTCTTCGCGAGCGGTCATTTAAAGGTCCTTGACCCGTGAACTGCAGATCTGTGTATATGGCTCGCGTGCGTGCATCGCGCACGTGCCGGTGATTATGCAACAAGGGTGCAGCGTAAATTCAACGTAATTTCACGAAAACGCCGGTGTCGACGTCGACAAGCGGTAAGGTGAGCGTGCGCCACAAGAGCTGAAGTGAGCAACGCGGAAGAAAAAGAGAAGTGTGTGCAGAAAGTGCGAGACAGACGGACGGAGCGGAAGAAGGAGCGAAAGAGAGGAGAAAGGGTGACAAAGATAGTGAACCACCGAAATATCCGTAAATACTCTGTATGCAGCGTGCGTCTCGTGACAAGTTGCACGTATTGGACACTCGGCTGACATCAGAATTGTCAAATTTTGTATCATACATATCCTTACGTTTCGAATGCGCTTAATAGCTTTGCGGGAACTATTGGTGATGTGAGATTACGAGAGGAGGCATTTTTCGAAGAGAAAAATGATCTGCGAAAATTTAACTACGTCGAACAAGCGGAGCAAAAGCGTGGGAATCGCGCTATTTCTAGTTTCGGAGTGGCGTCAGCGGAGCGCGAGACGTCTTATATCACCGTTTTAATAAGTTGTTCTCTCGATCTCACTTTTTCAGCTCGATTCACTGTTCGATCTCTCTCGCATCGCGGTGCACGCGTACCCATTTCACGTCTCGCGTTTTTCGTCATGCGGCGCTGTGCGTCTCGACCTCCCCGGCGCGGCGGCGCCGCGCCGTTGCGCCGTATACACGTACACGCACTCAACATCTCATGTTCGATCCTTGTACAACGGGCGCATCGGATCGCGTATAGCTCGTGCATAGCAAGCGTGATTGGAGCAGCGAGATAGAATGACTTGGGAGTAACTCCGAGAATTGAGAAATTATCTCAATCTGTTAGGGAGCGTATACGAATAGGAGGCGCAACGTGACGCGGGGGTGCCGGATACGCGAGGCGTCGCACGAGAGGAATGAAGATCGAGAATGAGCGCGAGACAGATGGAGTTCGCGGCGAAAGAGAAAGAAGGATGGTCTGCGAGATGGGGAAGCGAGGGGAGAGTGGGGCAGAGAGAGAGAGAGAGAGAGAGAGAGAGAGAGAGAGAGAGAGAGAGAGAGAAAGATGCAGGCAGAAAGAGACAGATGGAAAGAGACGGCGCGCCGCCGGTGCGAATGAAAACTCTGGTTGCCGCATTTTCACGCGGAAACACGTCTTACCTGTTTCACTAGTGGGAGTAGTGTCTGTTCTATGCTACGGGTCTTAATCTCTAGGGTGGCTGGGTCTACGGGGTCGGGTGTCGCCATGATTCGAACACAACTCCGTGCTCCGTAGACTCGAGCCGAGGCGAGAGGGTTCGTTGCACCCCTCCTACCCCCGCCCGCGTGCCCGGCACGACTGCAACCCTCGCCCCCGCTGCCGTCGCTGACAGCCACCAGACACCCTTCTACCTACGAGCCAACCAATGGTCTTCGAGCCCCGTGCTCGAGCCGGCAATGACGAGGGCGACGTCGCACGACGACGACGGCGACGCCGACGCAACTACTGCCGCCGACGCCGGACGCCGCGCCGGTGCGCCGGGCGTCGCGACGTCGCAACTCCTAGCTTAGCCATCTCTTGGTTCCTCGCGTAACGCTCTTTGTCGATGTCGTCGTTGACGACCGCCAGTAATTTAGAGTTACATCAAAGTTGTAGGATATTGTTAAACATCTGAACTTTCGAAAGCAGAAAGGAGAGAATGTAAAATTAACTTGAAAAACCTGTCAAATTAATTGATAATGCATTACCGAGAGTCTACCGCGATCTGCATTTAGTTTAGTATTTATTGTGACTAGTACATAACAGGCGCGCGCTTCGCGCGCGCTGCGTATTGAATCCCATACATCTTCCAATAACATTTATACCAATTTACATTTTAATTAAACAAATGTTAACAATTTTTGATAAAAAATAAATTTTCAAAAAAATGACGCTTTACGCACGGTGCGTATTACACTCCATACATCGTCCAATAACATTTATACCAAATTACATTTTAATTAAACAAATTTTAACAATTTTCAATAAAATGACGTTTTAATCGGCCATATTGAATCGGCCATTTTTAAATAAAATCACGATTTTTTAGAAAATAGCCACATAATTCATCTTTAAGATAAGCCCAGAAAGAAGTCGATATTTTTATTTTTCTGGAAGATACGAATTTTTAAACATTGGGGAAAAGAGGCTTCAACGCAGATAACACGCCAATTTTAATATAGGATAAATATACTTGAATCACAAATTTTCGCATCGGGGATTGACAAATAAAATTCATTTATTATTAAAATAAGAATAAAATTCAGTTATTATTAAAATAATTTATATATTAGTATATGTATGTGTGTGTGTGTATATAAACTATAATAAATTAAAAAAGAAAAGGGAAAAAATGAAAACCGCAGATCGAATGGAGCAAAATTAAAAAAATGAGACATATCCATTGTATTGCAGAAGATAAATTCAATCTCCAGGATATGATTATAGAGTAGGCTTCTTTCTTCTTTCTCTAGATAAATAAGTTGGAAATTTATTGCTAAATAACAACTGCAATTATTTATTTTGAATGTATGTATAAATTAATTATTAATTAATCATATATGAGAGAAATGTGTAATGAACTTGATTTATTCACATTAGAGATCTACATTAAAGAAATAATAAACACTTATAACTTAAATAAAGCTAGATATGACTAGACGTGTGTTAATTCATACATATTTTTATAACGAGGGTAATAAATTATGCTACAAAGCAATGTACTCGAACGTAACATGATTCGTCGAACATTGCTCTTGTGTCATTACATTTTGCAACATATATGAGTTAATTTAACATAAAATTTTATATTTAGAGTGTTTAATCTTTGTCAATTCAAGATTTCAAGATAAATTATCGCGAAATATATTATTTTTATTTTTATACGAATGTTGTAAATACTTATCGTGATTAGCCATAGCCATAAAGAAAACTTGTCAGATTTTGAGATTGCGCAAGCTTCTTGCAATATACGACACTTGTACTTTTGCAAGAAGAAAGAATATATAATAAATGCGGAGTTGCATTTAAAAGGGTAGAACTTCAATAGAATATTTCATATGAACTGCACATTGCATATATTCGCTGCATGTAAAATACTAGTACTTTTGTTGGCAAGTATTTACATTTTACATATAATACGCATACTGCGATAGATATATATAGTATTTATTGAATCTTATATACCTATACTATTTCTATTGTTCAATTTAATATGATACGTCCTTAACATATAATTATCCGCTTTATATTCTATGTAAAATGTATATTGAATCTTCTACGATTATCCTGTAATAGTATTTAAGTTTTATAATAGATTTTTTTTGTATAAATGGCAATAATAATAGAATTTTAATTTACTTATACAATATGTATACATATCAACAGAAAAGACATACACGTGTCTTTAGAACTTTTAGAACTTAAGAAATTTTTGTATTTTACAACAATTAACTGCGGCTTTTGGTATCAGGTATTTTGGTATTAGTCGTAAAAAGGAAATTATCCTTCGTGAAATTAAATTTTAAAAACGGATATTTCCGTTGAATAATACAAAACAACATTACTTTTTTACGTTTGCTAATTTATTGTGGGTCGGCGCCAACGGCGCTCTTCTCTTAACGTGTTTCTCTGGAACCTTGTCCTTCGGCAGTGGCACTCCGTTAGAAACGATTCCTCCTTTCCTTTTTCTTAAAGATTCCGTCGGCAGATACTCGGTTGGTCTTAGCAATTGTCTAAAATTGTAAGGACCGTTAATATCTTCCGTATCATATTCGACACTTTCCTGTCGCTTTTCAATCACTGTCGGCCTTAGAAGTTGCCTGAGATTAGTCGCGATAAACGTATCGTTTTGGAGCTCTTCCTGATTCGTCGCTTTTCCATTCGCTAATCGGTTGATACCATTTTTATGATCGACGTTATTCTGATGATTTTTCATCGAATAGCCGTTTTGCTTATGATTTGATTGATCTGACGTCTTTTCTAATTTAATATTTACCAAGCCGTTATTTAATTCAGATTGTTCAGTATTCAAAATTTTTTTTTGGTTTTTTGCCATGCCATTATTTATTTTACAAGGAGTTTGATGATTGTTGATCGATATGTCGTTGATCGATGTGTGATACTCGTTAATGGAGTTATGATGATCATTAACGAAATTAAAGACATTCTGCCGTTCGTTTACGGCGTTATGTCGATCGTCGATCGTGAGTCGTAGACCAGGTGAATCGTGGATATGCGGAGAACCGGTTGCACGTTGTCCGCTCGTGTGTGATTGCAAGTTCTTGTTACGCAGGTCATTATCCCTTGTACTGAAAAAAATTAATTTTTTAAAAATTCGCTTTTGAGAAAAAGTTAAAAAAAAACATATCTAAGACAGATTAGACATGAATTAAGATTAAATTATTCACGAATTACAAAACCATCAAGATTTTTATATATATGTATATGTACATACACATGCATATAAAAGAGTAGCGGTAGAATAAATTTATATCTTTACCTGAAAATTTACCATAATGCCTCTGGCAATGTACATAAGGAGATAAAAATGCCAGATTAGTGCGTTATTAGATATATTTATTAAAATATAATCTAAATTAATTTTATAATTAGTAATATTAGGATTATAAATTAGTACGAAATGTACAAATTATAGTAAAAGAAATTTATAGCAAACATACGTTTGGTGCAATTCTTACCTGACACTTTTCTTGGAGTTCTCGTTTTCGCGTAGATCGGATGAATGTCTCAGGGCTTTGTGCCAAATGTTTGACAGATGCTGCTCTGGTGCCACTACGAAATCGCTCTGAACTGTACGATCCCTCCTCTCGGCACTCACCTCCAGAATATGACCCCTCCGACTTCTATATGAGAATAATCTCGTTTTACGTCAATATATATAGATTAAATTTAACATAGCACATCAACGAACCACTGCATCTGACTATGAGATTAAACATGAGTATAAGCAAAAAAATGCTAGAATGGAAGAAAAAGGTTATAGAAATTAAAATTTTTATTCAATTTGAAAAAGATTAACTCTATTGAGTTAATCTTTGCTGGAGCTTTAAAAAAAGCGTTTAATAAAGTTCTTTCTATAATTTAAAAATTCAGGCATGTGTTTTGGCATTCTCTTGCTTTCTACAATACGTGTAAATAACAGCTAGGAAATATACATATACATAGCGTAACCAGAATAAATTAGTACAAATATACAGTTGACCAAGTCTACGGTGTACCTCGACGATGAGTGAAGGTCATTCTCTAGCCGTATCAACGGCGAGTCCCAGCCAACTTCGTCGTCTTCGAATTCTGAACCACTTGCGATGCGAGTGTCAAAAGCATTCGAAAATTGAACATTTAAATTTCTGATTCGTTCGCGGCACCAAGTCAAAGCACAACACACCTCGATTTATGTATATATGTATATATCTACCTGCTCATCTCTTCCTTCAGATTCCGATAGTATTTGACACTATCTTCCTCATGCGGCTGCATTCCGCTGCGATACTGCAATATTGACTGCACCATATTAAATCCTTCAGGACGAACGTAATCAAGCGGCGGTTCTTCGATATCGCTCAATCTGATACCAGGTTTGTTGCGACGAAGGTTTTTGTGTACCTCTTGGTTCTTCATATGTACCTATCCATAGAAAGATCGCAAATAACAATTAATAACATAATCAAATTAATATGGTTTCTTAATATTAAATAAAAAGTTAGAATTGAACTTAAGTAAAAAGAAATGAAAGATTTTTTGTATTAATTTCGGAACTAAATTTTTAATTACATTTTGAGAAAATTGAATTAGATCTGCTTGTCGTAGTTTAGGATGTACGGCATCTTTCGCGGCTGATTTTGTTCTGACTAGTTTCTCTTCTTTTTTGTACCATCTTTGAACGATAAGAGCTGCATCTTCGTGCTTTAGTCCTTCGCGCAACAACGCCTTGTGACCATCATATATGTTGTCATAATTGTTCAAAATCCTTTTAAAACGCTCTTCTAGATCGTATCCAAACCGTTTACGAATAGTGTAACCTCGAAAGTCTATAAAAATTCAATTATATTTTTTGTTATGTATTTTCGATTTATTGTATAATTGTAGATGGCAGATTATAATTTTTATACATACGGCTTTGTATGACAGTCGCGGCGTTGTTCCTTTCTAGATTTTTACGTATTTGTCGTTTGTCACGATTATTTATATCTGTATTTTCTTGCGCTTTACGTTTTACTTCATCTACAAAAATATGAAAATAAACAAGGATACATAATAATGGATCCTAATTATGTACTTAAAAAATGTATTGTCAATATTGCATCGGATTAGAACTTACTCAGCATAAAATCGAGCGTTTCATTTTCTTCTTTCGCACGTTTTTCAGCCAACATTTCTTCCGTGTGTTTTCGGGATAACCATCCTCGAATATGACGCTGTAACGTGACCACTGATACTGCAAATTGCCATTTTTGCTTCTTAAATCTCAATTTCGCGAGCCATCGTCGAACACACGCTTGGACTATAATTATCTTCCTCAGCTGTTCTTCGTACAGCTTTGAGAGGAATTCGACGTGGTAGTACTTTAGAAAAACTTTTGTTTTACCTAACGCCCATCCATCCATTTTTAATCGTAATAAAAAAAGCCGACAATTATCTCGATTGGCAATTACGCGTTCATCGTAGCCAAAAGCAAGGAAGCAATATCTGTGTAATTTATAAATTCATACAATTCATAAAAGTTAAAAATGAAGATTGCATTTTTCTCTCTATTTTGTCTGTAAGTATAGTATATCAAAAATACCTTTTAAGAAATTCGTTGAAAGGTATCCTGTGAGAAAATCCATTTTGCCTTATACGTATCGTTTCAAGGACACCGGTATACCTCAATTGCTTTACAACTTTGTCTTTGTCGAAGAAACGTGAACTTTTCGAATCGTTTGGTTTTATACATCGAACGAACTGAGGTGAACCGGACACCATTTTTTGTAATAGATCCATTAGAGAATACCGGAAGTATGTCGCTACCGTCTGCTGAACTCTCGATTGTGATGCTAAACCTCGACTAGAATAACGTTCCTACGAAACATTAATACACCGTTAATATCTACTCCACCATCCATACCTAACTACAATAATGAAAACACAGGCTGTCCCGAAATTCGCGAATCAAAATATCATAGCAAGAAAGTCTTCGAAAAATTAAGTAAAAAAGTTATTTGTAAATTTTTAATTTAAGCAGTAGTTTTTGAGATATAAGAGTTTTAATTTAGCCAATTATAGACTACGATTAAACGGAAACATGTTCGTGAGCACGTCGATAATGTTAGTGGTCGCGTACTTCACGCAAGTACTAATTTATAATTGGCTAAATTTAAACCCTTATATATCTAAAAAACTATTGCTTAAAATAAAAATTTACAAATAACTTGCTATGATATTTTGATTCGCAAATTTCGGGACACCCTGTATATACAAAGGTTAAATTTAATACGCACATGCACACACACCTTTGTGTTTTGGTTGGATTGCGATTTTCTCGAGTCATTCTCCTGTAGTGCCGAGTATAAGTTACCGGTTTTCGTGATCGGGCATTGGAACAAGAAACGAACCATGTCATATTGTGATTGTCGTATCAGTTGAATGACTTCGGGTGGTAAGAAGTTTCTGTTCTTCTCGAGGAATCCTTCGGCTTGATAGACCACACGACCAGCGAAATGATGTATCGCGAAACAGACCGCGTCCGATTTAGGGCGTACGTAGTACTTTGATTTAATATTGTTGTGGAATTTCTCTGCCAGAGAAATTGCAAAGTGATTTATTAGTATATAAATGGCACGAATGTTTATCCGCTAAACGTTAAACCGCTGTGAGTTTAAGTGAAAAATTGTATAATTAGTTAAATCATTATCAAGTGAAAAAGTTTATTAAATAGTTTGTTAAAATTTCATTTATTACAATTAATTAAATATTATTAAAAAAAAAAGAATTCTAAGATGTTTCGTGATGAAATAATATATGCATGCTGAAAGAAAGTAGCGCAATAGTTTATGGAATACGTTTATAGAATAACGCTGAATATAGAATACTCACCGATCAGAGATCGATTGGTTGCTCTGGGAAATCGACTCTCCTCGTCGAGAAGCGCCAAGAGTCCCATGGGCTTGCTTAGTAACATGTCGAGAACCGGCCTGTTGTCGGAAAATTCGACGAGATCCACGGGTATTCCCTCGGCCATGTATTCCTGTTGCTCCCAAGTGAAGATGTGCTGGTTGAAGTAATACTGTATCTGCTCGTTAGCTATGTTGATGCAGAGTTGTTCGAATGAATTTCTCGGAAAGTTTTCGAAGCCGAAGATGTCGAGCAGCCCGATCGCCAGTGGCTCGTAATTCAGCGAGCGGCTGAAGCACAGCAAACAATTGATCTGGTTGACCATCCAATCGAAGAGCCGGCCATAGAGAGCCTTGGCCATTGCATCGCGAGCCGCACGAGCCTCGGCTACCGTATTGTTCCGCGTAATTGTCTCGCCTCTGGTCATCACCGAGTTTGATGTCAGGGCCTCTAGGAGATCGTTCTGTTCGACGCCGAGTAGTTTCGAAACTGAAAACCAAGTGTGTTTCTATAATGGCACGTAATTGACTGATATTTTTATAGAGATTTATTTAATGCGTAAACACAGGTATTTTTTGATTAATTATAATTATAATTGATTCTAATAATATCTATCAGATTAAACTACTACTACAACAAATATAAAGAAGCCGAGGCAAATTTTACCTCTATGTAATGGAACAGTGTCGATGACTTTACTTTTATTGTCGGTGTTGTCTTGTGTTACCATTTCAGCGAATTCAATGTCACCTAGATGAAGGATAGCGGCTAAAACCCGATACACCGTGTCTACCTCGCTATCCTGAAATCCGAGTACCTTGAAACCCATTTTGAGCTGCTGAAACTTGTCAATGTGCGTTTGCGATGTGTGATTGTAATGTGTGAGATATCGATGATATCTCCGAAGCGTAGGGTCGAGATAATATTCCGAGAGGCGGTTGTCTGCTTCCAGGCCATCGTACATATAATAAAAAATGTGAAAGTTTCGCTCACTCCTGAAAAGTAATAAGATTTTTATTGTCTTTAGTTTGTTAATTAAATTACATATATGTGTGCGCGCGCGAGCTGTACATTACATAATTGCACATTATATATATATATGTATAAATTATATTATACATGTATAATTTTTAAGAACGTACTCGGCTTGAGCAATCACTCGTGACTGTTCCAACAGATATACTGAAATTCGCGCACCGGTCACCTTTCCGCCTTTTGTCATCGTTAGATCCAGGTACTTTCCGAATCTAGAAGAGTTCGCGTTGATACCGGTCGTGGCGTTTCCAAAAGCTTCCATTATAGGATTTATTTGAAGTATTCTCTCCTCAAGGTTGCGATTCGGTGCCTTGCTGAGATAGACGAGTTGTTTCAGTAATAAATTTGCACTTTCCGTCTTTCCGGCACCTGATTCGCCGCTGATTACTATCGCTTGGTTTTGACGTTGATGAAGTAGAGCTTGATACGCGGCATCGGCGACCGCAAATATATGCGGAGGATTATCCGATCTCGCTTGTCCCTTGTACCGTTTTTGTTCCTAAAAAAATGAATTATTATAATAATTATAATGGCATATATACTTTATTATCTGTTCATTGCATTAATCGTTTTGTTTATTAATTAATTTAGAAATAAGTCATGTGTGACGTGGCTTGTTAATATAAACCATCCTAATACACAATTTATCTAATATAAATAAAATACTTACGATACCGGTATATAAACCTAGATTAGTGAAAGGATTAACGGCAACCAATATATCCCCGATGTACGTGTATATCTGTGCTTGTTCATATCGGTGCTGCAATTGATCGACAATAGCCTCTTCCGACAGCATGTCGAGTGCCGCCAGATCGTCCATGTACATCTTTTCTGGTCTCGTCTTGCGGTCCGTCTTCAATTTGCCATGTTTCGTAGTCACTTCCGGCTGCCGGTGAACGCGACCTTCTGCTCTCTGTCTACGAATCTCTTCTCTCAGTCGCTCTCTGATTTTCTCTACGATTGGTTCCACCTTCGTCAATAATGGATGCTCTCTCAATTCACCAGCGAACGGTCGATGCTCCAAATCTTTTACCAAGCATTCGGCTATGAAATCCGTCAGTTCCGACGAATATATATCCGGATTCTTTAAGGAAGGAGGAGGATTTCTCGGAATTTGAAAGAGAGCTCGCATGGGATGCAATTCCGATAGGGGAGGATCGCCCTCGGCTAACTCGATAGCGGTAATGCCGATCGACCATACGTCGCAGCGCGAATCGTATGAGGAGTCCAATTGCTGCTCGCAAGCTATAACCTGTTTTGTAATACGATTGAAGTATAGCTTTTGTATTTTAGAATTACCAATTGACTAAATGTTTACAAATTATATATATATATATATATATATATATATATATATTTGCATTTGCTAGATTTCTCAATTGACTCAAGACACAAATAGATTTGCCACATTATTTCGTTGTTTTTATTTGTTCCTAAAAGCAACGAAATTTCTTAAACTCACCTCCGGTGCCATCCAATATGGTGTTCCGACAGATGTGTTTTTCCTGGCGAGAGTCGCGGCCAGATGCGAGGATACGCCGAAATCGACCAATTTGACGCGCGCTTCTTCCGTGAGGAGGATATTATGTCCTTTCACGTCGCGATGCATACAGTGATTACTGTGCAGAAAGATCAGAGCTTCGACGGTCTCCTTCAAGATATAAGCTATTTGGTCATCCGTTAGGTGACTGCCACGTTTTTTAAGACCCTGCACGAGATCGGTCACGGAGCCTCCAGTGCACAACTGGAACCGGAGCAATTAACTTTTTACATACCCCGATTCCGTTTATTCCTTGGAAGGCCGACAAATTAATATACGTTTGCAGAAAAGCAAAATTGTATAAAAATTTCGAATTATTAGAAAGTATGATATTTTCTTAATTGATTTTCTCACTTGCTTTCTCTTTAACAGAAGATATTTATAGAATTCAATAGAATAAATAACAGCTTTTACAAAATTATCGTTCAACTTGTTACAATTAATTATACATGTAATTTTCATAATTTTACTTCTTTAACTTTTTCATTGGAAAATTTCCTTTTTCGTGAATTTGTTTCATGAAATTTAATGACGATACCTCCATCACGAACCATAATTGATCTTCTTCTTGGCCAGGCTTCGCTCGCCTTAGAAATAAACCATGAAAGAGAGGAATATTCGGGTGTTGACTTAAATCTCTCAGCACCAAGTATTCTTCTTCAATCTCCTCGATGTTGTCAGCGACATTCTCCAGTATTTTGATAGCTACCTTGTTGCCGGTTTCTTTATCGTAAGCAGCATACACTTCGCCATATGTACCTTCGCCAATCAATTCTTCCAATCGAAAACGCTCGCCTGGATCGGGTATCACATCAAAATTGACATGTTGACTGAGACCGTGGTATGCCATGTTAGTTCCGCCTCCAGTCATTTCTACACATAATCGATGAACGCTCCGCTATTACAATCTTGTCAATTAAGATTACGCCAGTGAAGACTATCACAAATAGAATAATAGGTCCAACAAAATTTATTTAAATTGTTTTCTTTTGCTTTCATCGATTTCGAATGTTGAAAATTGTAACATTGAAGTTTGACATTCCAATTAAATAGGGCTGCCGGGGAACATTTTGAATAGCTCGTTACTTTTAACAATAAGAGTTACTTACGCGATGACATGTCTATCTATCTTTTTTTATTAAACATGAAACACTTTTTGCAAAAGACGTTAAAGCGCACTAGAGAAAGTTTTCAATCACTAATATAATAATACAGCTGATAATTGAATAGCTTTTACCGAAGTAATTTTATTGACCAATTATTCTTTTATATGCTTTCCTGATCCGTCGAAAGTTTGAAATCTCAAAAATCTTGATGTTTTATTAGACGGGAGAAGCATCAATGAACGTTGTTAACGCTCTTGACAGCGACACACTACTGGGAGCGTTTTTCAACTGGATATCTATTAACTCCTTAATAGTATTAGTTCGAGTATTAGACTTGTATCGGTTAGACAAGCGCACTTTTGCTTCGTCTCATCGTCAGCTACAGGTTTGCCAAGATTGATGCGCCCCATTTAATTTAAAATTTCTTTCGTGACTGTACATCGAAAGACTGATCGTGAGAATCATTAAATGGTGCATTCGTGCAGTACACAATACGAAGATCAATTCGTGTGAATGCACAGAGAAAGCTACGGTATTAAAAACATTGAATTCTATTTTATGTGCAAGTTTTATTCCTTGTATACATTTAATTATGTACATATAAAATATGCATCAAAATTTCTTAATAAGATTGATATATTTTGTCAATTAAAAAGGAAATACTATCTTGATATTTTTGACATAATGCATGACAAAAATTATTTCATTTAGCATCACAACATTGAAACAAACATTATGGAGGCTCAGTTGTTGTATTTTTATTGTATAGATTTTTTTCTAATAATTCACTCTGCTATCAATAAGTTCCATTTTTCTCATAACGAGGACGTGTATTTCGAGCAATATTGACTTTATATTGGAAGTCCTATCCAATTGAGCGAAGCCATGTAAGGAACAATAAGCTTAGCAGTGGTTTCAAGTAACATTTCGTTGCAACATATTGAATGTGTGATATAAACAGTAAATATTAAATTAAAATATATTGAAACTGTCATAAACTTTTTCCTTTCTCTTAATTTTTCATTCTCTTCTTCAGCGAGAAAAATTGTTTGATAATTTATGAATTTCAATAAATTGAAGCTATTCGGATTACTCTCTCGATTACTGTAACCGATTTTACTCGATGTTTGTTCGTGCATATCGGCGAAAGGATTTCTCTCGGAGTGCTTCGCAGCCGGCCTTATTAATTTTCGATGCGTTTAATTTCACTGGGCATGCAAATTGAATTCGTAGCGTGACTGACAAGAATGTGTGTCTTAATTAAATATAAAACATCGAATATTAAGCCATGTTTCTATTGAAATTCTAATCGGTAATGATAATTACAATTGCCAATGATTGCAAATAGATGATTAATGATTATGAATTGAACTAATTGAATAATATCTGGAAATTATTTCGAATAATGGAAAATTAGGATATATAAAATTACATGTTTAAAGTGAATTTGAATAATAATTAAGTATTATATACCTACTAATAATGAAACTTACACTCTCTTATTAAAGGTTCTTTTATTAAAGGTTTTATCGTGCAAAATTATGCATGCTGGATATGTAGGTATATAATTATTCACTGCGTGAGTAAAATGATGAGAATCATGTCAAAAGTATTCTTATTAATTGTTTGCATGTACGAGAGTCTGCGAGCATAATTATAACAATTACACTAGAACTTTATGAGATTAGACTAGTAAATATCTATACCGTAACAACGGTTTTTACACGCAAAATTTGACGTAAAAACTTCACCAAATCTCTTGTATACTAAAAATAATGCATGTAACTACAAACACACGTTTATCGAATTAGGATACATGATATATTAAACGATTTCTACATCGAATTAATAACAAGGTTATTTTCTGCATCACTGATTAGGATGAGGAAGTTTCAATTTGTTAAATTTTATTAATCGTGAGTTTCTTCGATACGTGGTAATAGCGCTCTTGTTAGTTAACAGCATTTTCTTTTCTAATATTGAAAGTCTTATAAACCACAATTCGATAGGGTTGTGGTTTATAAATCATAAAATAACATATAATATTGTAGATATTAATATTTGAAGCGAAAGTAGTGAAACTTAGCAGTTATCTCAGCGATCAAAGAACCAATAATTATTGTTCCATGAACTAAATCATTTTTAACAAAACGTTTTAAGAAAATATCTAGTTCTGTTAAAGAAAATTAAATAAATAATGTATTGTCTATTTTATTAATTTAGTAATCTCTAAAATTTCAGGATAAATAATTTGTTGCTTATTTATCCTGTGCACTAAGTAATTTCTTCATTTCTATAAGTTTTGTTTGGCGGAAGCTTTTTGAAAAATACAGAAATGGCCATCGATATAAATAACAATCAAAAGATAAAATTTATTTAGTCGTACTAGCTACGTTTGTAATTTATGATAATCAGTCATGCTCGTTTTCGTGTGCGTTCTTTACGATATTTCTTTATCCATTTCACAGATCGATGCTCTCTGTTGCAGACATTTTACTGCAATTTCTATGAAAGCATTGTCATTCAGCGTTGATTGTTGAAAGGTGCTCATCGCTAAAAATCATCCGCGAGACATTTCACCACGAAAATGCACGTTTCAATCTCACGGTTCGATACCTTTGGCAAAGGTATCAATTGTTGAACAATAACTAATCGTATACCCTCAATCACGTGCTCGCCGAGAGTATTAGAGCGAAGAAACCCGATGTGAAATTGGCTTAAGGGTTCAGCTGCAAAGTAATGTCCTGTTGCCTTGGACAATACTTGTGCGAGAGAGAGAGAGAGAGAGAGAGAGAAGAAATGTGGATTATAATAATATATATAAACACATATGTTATTATAACTCACATTTTAAGTTTAAACTTTATAAACTTTTTTTTTAATGATAAAATTTCCGCGGAAATATGTTGCAAAATTATTCTTAAGCTGAAAGATTTTTTTACACTGCATTAATTTGATACGGAATGAGATCTGAATGGAAAAGTGGTAGTAAAATTTTTTATTACCGCGTTTCAGCAACCATTAGTGGTAATTATTGTATTTCTGGGAGGCTCTATGAAAACAATGCTTGCTTGCGTTTGTCCATGATGAAATAATTACTCTAGAAAGTAAAGAGTGTCGCGCGAACGACTTCCCATTTTCATCTTGCGACTTTTATGTAGCCATTAATTTTTGTTCCGACTTTTTAATCTACAAATTATCTATTATGTATTTCAGATTGTTGCACCGGCAAAAAAATACCGATCCATTATGATGTGTTCGCTGAAGAATTTGAAGAAGACGATTCGGTTGTTGAATACAACTTAGGTAAGAATTTCATGTTATCTTAATCTTGCAGGTGTTACGATAACATATCACGCGAATCAATTCAATGAATTAATAGTTTCGATAAGGGACATAAAGTCATAAAATGTCGGGTTTACTTCAAAAGTTAAGTATTCGTAGTTCCGCTTTCGTGATTCGCATTAATATTTCACCAATAAATCGTTCGACTGATAGCGTGTCGTTCGGAGAAAGACGAAGAGAAAAACATGAGAGAAAAAGGAAGAGAATGAGAAAGGCAAATTTTTACTCACGCCGTAATTTCTCCGGTTTGCTTTTAGCGCGGTCGTATGTCAAACTGTTCGGTACGCAAAAGGACGGGGCTTTTCCCGATTGTACATACGTTGCCAGCCGCGGTTCCGCTGGTTTAATCTTTTCAGCGTGACGACGTAACGGTACAGTGCGTGCCATCAATGACTATGCTGCGTCGACCGACGCTCCTGCGTAACGTCACATACGGAACTGCGCGCAATGTTACCGAAATCATACTCACTATCGTATGTTAATCGCGTTGAATAAAATGAGACGAAATTATGCAAATTGCGATCACACAACATAGGACAGTGCAACTCGCGACAAATGCTGTTGACATTCGCACGTTTCGAATTGGTTTATTTTGAAGACAATGTCAGAATTTTGGTCAATTCATGGAATTCATTTGCGCTATGCATAAAAATCAATATTTAATAAAATTAAACTATATTTCAGTTTTATTATATATTACAATAAGTAAAAGGTAAACGGGCGGTGTAATTGTGTGATAATTTCCGAGAACAACTTTCATTTTTCGATACGATGATGAGTTTGAACAATGAATTATTGTTGTGAGACGAGAAATTCGATCATTCGATCGTAAATTGCTGCAGGCAGATTCTAGCAAGGAGAAACCTTGTTTGATCTGCTTCTAATATTTACTCTTCTTGCAGTACTTAATTTTTTTTAATAATTTTAAATTTTATCTATCGGAATGTTTCTCTGCTTTAATTACATATAAAAAATATATTGGATTAATTTTTTGATATTATATTTTATTTGAAACTAAAGAATTGAAACTTTTATTTACTTCTATAGAAATTAGATCGCCTAGAATATCTTATAGTACTTATTCAACGAGCCATTGCCGGGAAAATTTTTTAAAGGAAGTGAATGGCAAGATAGATGAGCAATTTCTTTTAACGATCGAAATTTTCAAACGAACCACGAAGCGTCGCTCTATTAACTATGCGTTCGTTATCGTTAAAACCTCTGTGGTTTAAGAAAATCAAATTGTGAGCAGAGGAGTTTGCGCGACTCGCGACGGAATGTTTTGCGCCACGAAAGAGTTGTGTAACACGGTATATAGCGAACCGTGGAAGTAATTGCCGCCTTTTCTATAAGCCAAAACACGGTACGTGTAATCCAGCCTCTTTGTATGTAAATGAAGTAGCAGTATTTGCGACACAAAGCTATGCTGCCTACCTATAGAAATGCTCGAAGGAAAGATAAGTACGTGTAACATCAAGATACAGGAAAGTATAATCGACATTTAAGTACTTTGCTGAACGATACTATTACACGGAGAATGAAAAAAAAATAGAAAAACATATTTATAGCATTGTCATCTTATGATGTTATTTGTCAGCAGCTATCTTTGCGCCTTGCTTATGTGAGAGGAAGCAAGATGTGTGTTCTATTCCGTTTTGCCATTCGTGACGTGAGAAACTTTTTATAATTGCAAGTGAAATACATGTTTTACATTTAACGTGTGAAATATACTTGGGGGAAAAAGTCTCAATTTAGGAATTTCAGAGTTTATGGTTTTGTTGGGATCTGGTACATGATATTCCTTGTTTTATAAAAATAACTTTTACAAGACGTTGCGATACATTTGTACGTAAGACTCAACTTCTACGGTTTTTCGCGATCATAAATCCCAGTTGATATTGTCGTCTCGAAAATGGAACCATTTGAATTATGGAACGTATATACTAAAATGTGATATACAATAGACTTGAAACGACTAGATGTCAAGTCAAGACGGACAAAGAAGAATATTTCCATGTCGGGGAAAACTGCAAAGAGGGCAAGGAGAGGGAGTAATTAGTTTTAGAAGAAAGTTAAACGATATCCGCGGAGGAGGCAATCATCAAGAATATTCAGAGCCGAACGGCCATGTCATAGATTATTGACTTTAGTTTCTTTTCTCGTGCTTTACATTTTTCTCTTATCGTTTATTAAAATGTGTATTAATATTTTCTAAAAATCAAATTTCTTTGAGTTATCGATATCATAATCATGAAGATTTACAAACAAGTTTCAATGATTCAGTTATATAAATGCAAATTTTGATTTATATAGAATATTATTAAAGTAGCAGTTGTTTTCCACACATCTGTAGACTTTTTATAATTAATTAAAAAAAAACCTATATTTATTTATCTTGAATTTTCCTATTTTCTTATGATATTTTGTGTAACATTAAACTCGCAGTTACGAAATTATTTTACGAAAATTGGTGAGATCTCGGCAGCGAAATCAATCTTGTCGAGGAAATGGAAATGCACTTCCCGAGTGCAACGGTGCGCGAGAAAAAAGTCATGTAACAGTATCCGCTGTTACATTGTACCGTACTGAATACTATTATTTTTACGATGCGTTTGTGCTCCTCCTTTCATAATGCATGTAGGGAAAGTAACGAAAAATCTTATATGGAAGTTTACATGCAGTTAAACAAGAACGCAAACAACAACATTAAGATAAGAATGTAAAATAATTTATAAAAAAAAGGAAAAATGTCCGACGACAAAGATGAAGAAAATGAATCGAAAACACAACTGAAAATAGTTACTTTCCACATGATAATCTGGCGAAATCATTTCCTCCTAAAATGGTCGTCAAATTGCATTCCTTTTCATGCTTCCTTTAACGCAATCATTTCCTTGCGATTGCAATAAACACGTTTCAGATCTCTTTCCTATGACGCGTTTAGCATCGAAAAAATATATCTTATATGTGTCATTATATTTAATTTTTGAATAAGTTATTATATTGAGAACACAAAGATGACAGAAAATATATCATCAAGACATGATGATATAATTCAAAGTTTAATTAATTCAATTTTTTTTCAAAAGTATTTGGAACTTAACCGATATTACATGTTTTATCACTTATATTGCTTCTATTAATTTATTTTTTTATCATGATCATAAAGTCATAAGACTCGATCACTATACTTACGAGTAAAATAACGAGACATAATAAAATTGTTCTGAATATTAAATTACCTTGGTCTATTTGATCGGAAAAGCAATAATTGTATACAAATTCTGCATACACAAACTCGGTGATAATTATGGATTTAAACGTAGTAACGCCGAGGATATTGCTTCCTCGAAAGTTGCTCACATAACTCGCATGTAACAGATATTTGATTAGCCGTGTTACCGGCGCTACGTGCGGATGTGTTTGGTAAAGTGCGCTTCGCTCGGTTCATTTAATTATCTACCTATATATATTCCCTATAATCTTGATTATACGTGTAATTTTGCGGGTATGTGACACTTGTGAAAGTAGGAAAATTTCGATCGCATCATGGTCGAGTCAAAGGTCTCTTTATTGAGGAATATTGTCATTAAAATTTAACATGATTAGAATAGAGCATTCTAGACGTGTGTATAATAATAGAAGAAATGCAGAGCGATATAAGAATTCTAGATAGGTTGGAAGATGACCTTGTAGAGAATCACGTAATAGATGCGAATGAACGGTAGTGTAGACTGACGAGTAGATGAACAGAATGAACATATGTTGCTCTTGGGTGTGACACGGAAAATCCTCTCTCTTGATTTACGGAACTCGCGTGACCACTCAGACCACTGTCCACATAACTGGTTTTTATCGGTTATTACCATCTTCGTACTACACATGGATATATTGATGTTACTATATACGATGCCGAGAAAGTTTTCAAGCGTTACGATGCCCTTCGCCGTGAGCGATTTTTTGTTCCAAAAAAAAGTGTTCATGACTTTCCTTGCGTGTCGAATTCAAGGTGCAGTATTCAGCATACGTTTCGCTTAAGAGGATACGTAATTTCTTCAAATTTATAACCCACCATCATAATAATAAACAAATAGAAATTTAATTTGCCAGAAATAAATGTTTAATAAATGTACAATATAAAATAATTTTAGACCTTAGTTGTCTCATTGGTGCTAAAATAAATCTTTATGATTCATTGTTAGTAGCCATTACTGATGAGAATAATGACGATAGGAAATTTTCGATATAAGTCTGAATCTGAATCAATAATTTCTCCTTTAAGTAATATAACTTTAAACCGCGGTTGATGATTTGCTTGTTATTAAAGTATATTTACATTTTAAGTTGCAAATTTTTTAATATCCATATAACAATGGACTTAAAAATGCATATTTTTTTCTAGTATCAACAGAAATTTTTTCCATTTTTTTTATTGAAGTATTGTTTATAATTATTATATTAAAACTTGTGTGACACATAAGGTAGAGAACAGTAGTACAATGTTTTCATGTATAATTCAACAGTAATTATACATAGTTTGTGAATCATGATATAATTAATATTATTGAAAATATATGACGTACACTGCGGTGAGATAATTAATTGAATAATTTGATTGTCAATGTTAATTTGATAATCAGTTGCTATATACGTGTATTAATTGTTTATGAATTGTCGAGAATGAAAATGTGATATTTAATCTTTAATCTTCACACTCTATACGAAACACTATTTATAAAAGGAACAAGCACATAATTTAAACGAATATGTATTTATAATATGTAAATATTAATTATATACAGAATATTTTACGCAATTCTCTCGTGATTTTAACTTTAATGATAGACTTTCTGCTGAATTTGGAATTGATTTTTTTAGTGACAATATTGAGAGAGAGCATTACATATCAAAACTTTTTAATTTTGTAGTTTGCAAAAATCCAACCTTTTTTTTTTTAATTGCTATTAATTCGAAAACTAAACATGCCTCGCATACACAACACACACACGTTTCTGCATCTTATGAACTATTATATTTATACACATGAAATAGATACCGAGATTACAATTGACAGTAACAAGTGTTGTCTTAATGATTATCACGTGATTTTCATTATTATTGTCAGGATAAATTATTAGTTTATTATCTTTGTTTGATGTAAAATAATTTGTGCACAAGTTCATCACAGATATTTTGAATAATTGGTAAAGTTGTAGAGTAATTTGTATATTGTACTTTACATTATTATATTACTGTGCTATAATGAAAATTTAACTTTGCTATCTAAGTTAATATTACGCATTATACGATTTTCTGACTAATGTTTAAATCTAAGAAAAATATGAAATGCTTTCTGAACTGTGATTGACATTACTCACGTATTCCTGATATAATCTCCAGTAGGAAAAGATGGAATTATTCAGTTAGTCGCGGTGAGAACACGAAAAAATAAATAATGCACACGCAAGGAATTGTCGCAACGAAATAAAATGCTTGACAAACCAAATTGTAAATTCACTCGCGTGTCAAGTACGTAGAAACAGTCGCGTGTTAGAATCGGCGAGTTCACCACGGTACTTCGCGACCACCGACTGTGTGACCAGCTGATTGTAAAATGCTGTGGAACAGTATCAACTGGCGAAGAGCGCGGCTGCACGAGTGCCCGGCGTCTTCAACGTGACGCGCCGGGCGCGTTCGAAGGAAACCGCGTTGGCAACCCCTCTCCATTCCGCTTCGTCGTAGGTCTTCGTCCGCTTCGCACTTCTTCTCTCTTCCGGAAGAAGAGTTGGGTCATTTCTCATCGCGGTCTTTTCGCAACCAACAATCGCCGCGCGTCAAGTCCCGATCGAATCGATTCGCTGAAATCGCCTTTGGAATTTACTGTTTCTTCACAGCGGATTTATCTTATCAAATTCGTTACTGTCGCAGGTTTTTTTTCATGCGCCCAAACTTTCCTGATTACTTGTATTTTCTATCGTTTGTTAGTTTCGCGAAGCGAATATAAAAATAAGATTAGAAATGCGTGTGTACGTGGAATGATTGAAAGTTTTTGATTAAAAGTCGATGCTCGCGCCATGTCTATTCACCGTTAAACAACTGAGAGTACGCGAAAAATTAATGTATATCTTCAGAGAGGATCAGAGAACTGATCGCATAACGTTCATTAATCATTAAGGAAAGTGTTGCCCGACTGATTAGGCTGATCGTTCGCATAATACGACTAAGAATGGTCTTGGTATTCATTCTCACTTTGATTCGTGCTTCCCTCATCATCTTGTCTTCCAATACATATATCATACGTAGATGCTCGTTACGATCGCATCGGTCGATCTTAAGATTAGCTTTCACTCGTTCACTATTTTTACGTTAAGGTCTTACTACGTTCAGCATCAGATCAATACGTGTGATTGTAATATGGAATAATAGTATTAATTTATATTTTAATGTTCCATTTGTCACACTTTGCCATCTATCAATTTTTATCCTTCATTTCTTGTTCTCATAATGTCATTTTAACCGTTTCGTTCTTACTGTTATCTTGTTTGTTGTTATCCAATTCGAGAAAATTACATTTAATTGTGACGCAGATGCATGTAACGGACATTTTATTGTGTAATATCTAGCATAATCACAGTCTCTGTAAATAATGAAAAGGCCTTACAATGAGTGGTGTTCGGAAGTTTCTCATTACTGGGATTCTATTTTCTGCGCGTATGGGAATAAAGACGCTTCTTTTTTTTTTAAGTAGCAATGTTACAACAACTAAAGAAATCTGTGCAAGTATTCGATTGATCGATGAAGGAGCTTTCAGTTACAGCGCGACGTTATTAACGCAATAAGCTCTCATTATTCACTTACGGTCGAAATATTCCTCTCGTCGGCATTTTTTTAAAGGTCGCGCGAATTGCGGATGTGCGTTCATGGAAGCGTAGAAGCGCGGCCGATAAGCGAGATAACGTTCCTCTAGCTCGACGTCACAGTCGGATAAGTCGGAGCTCAACGATGCGTGATAAGTACTCGCTTTACTCGTCATACTCCTCTCGCTGACATTCCCAGCTCGACATATGTACGTGTTCGCAGATAACGAGCGTACGGATATATAGGCTGAGTTGCAGAAAGCGACTATCTACTACTAATGACTCACAACCGAGAGAATCAAACGGTATCAATATATTTATACTCGCATGATTGACGTTCTGATAACATTTGTAAAACGCCACTTCACAATGAATGTCATCTTGGTCTCACATCAGCAGAAAGATATTAAAACGGTTACTGATGTTTTAGATTATTGCCATGTCATGCTTCAATGCACTATGTGAAATTTACAGTACATGTTTACAAAGTTAATTAATAACAATGCCTTTATGCATTTATGCGTTTAGTGGATCTGATGTAGTTTCGAATGTTCGTGCACAAACAAACAAGTAACTTTTCGTATGAATAGACGGCTAAGTTAAGACATTAAACTACCCACATTGATTAATGCTAATCGTAATTTAGTTCAATCATCTTTGTTGTAGCTAAAATTATGAAGATAGAAAATAAGTGAAGAATAAGTAAGAAACTATGATTAGAATTAATCAACGTTAATAAGTTCGTTTAGCATACCATTTTGAATTATTTATTATAACAAAATGTATATATACGTGCGCGCGTGTGTACTGAGGCATTAATAGTTTTCCAAATTATAATTGATTAAAAAATTAAATTTTCACAAACTAACAAAACGATAGAATTATATTTTTCAATTGATTTCAAGTAAATGTCAGTATAAAATAGATTTTACAAAACTTTAAATTTGAAGTTTCATTATAAATTAGATACACGGTGATGAAAATTTCAATAATAATATTTAATATTTTTGCGAAGAAAAATTCTTTTAATTCAAATGCAGAAAAATAGAAATTATAAAGAAATTGCAAGATATCCTACGTTTGTATATGTATATGCATGATTTGTTTTGAAATTAATATTTTAAAATTAAAATTTAAAAATCAAAAACAAAACAAAAATTCTTATATGTGTTAAATTTAATACATTTGTTGCGCTAATTACGTACATTATATTCATCTTGATATTGAATGATGATTATATATGGATTATTATGGATTATTATGGATTGCTGGTACTACAGTATACTAACCAGCGAACGATAATATGATCTCTCAACAGAGATTCATCAATATTGCACAGCACATGAAAATGGCGCAATTGTTGAATAGATTGTATAACATGTTTGACGATTTTAAGAAACATAGATAATATCTGTATAATAGTTTCTGTATATATATGTTTTTTGATATAAAACATATTTTCTCTTTTATATAGATTTTAACAATACTAAATGATTTAAATATTTTCTTACTTAAAAACTTATTCTTTTATGTTGCTTATCGATAATGTAATTTATTGATTTTTTTTCTGGGAGCTCTACTAAAGATATTTCGCGTTTATTAGATGGAGTAAGGTGTCTGTAAAACATACAAAGAATTTACAGAAATCTATTTTATCATTAACCGAAAAATATCAAAAAAGTAAAATTAACAAGTATAACAATAAATTTTTTAATTTTTCATGTTTTCTAATATGTTTATTATGTAACAAAATCATATATACTTATTAGATATATGAAGTATGTAAAATCTTTTATTTTACTCTGTCTGTCAGAGTACAATAAAGACAATTATTATCGTCAAATGTGATATAATAATATATATTCGGTATTTACAAGTATTTATTTTTTTAAAATATCAATAACGTAAATTTTATTTTTCTTAAAAATTATATCCTGCAATAATGTAAACGTCAATGAATAATATAACAAATTGAAATGCGTTGAAGTAGTTATTAATAGCAAATAGACCCTCGATATTTTTACGAGTCTATTTATCTCCATAATGAAACGTGAAATATTACACGATAGTGTCATTAGAATCGTTCTTGATATCCGGGGTGTCATCCATGCTTGGCAAACAGATTTAAGCTAAGTAAACGCATCGCTCACATTCGTTTGATCAAATAATCGTACAGTACAATTCTCATCCATTAGCTTTCATTAAATATCATTAATCACGGTTATGAAAGTGACAGCTTCATTTAATAATTATCCGGGAGCGGTATTGAGGGATTGTAGTTTCGTAGTACAGCATGCTTAAAGCCGGCAAACAACGGAAGCCATTGTTCCTGGTATTAGAGATTTACAGGAAAGAAAGTTTGTTTACCTGTGCGCTATAAGAGCCTTCATTGTTCCGTCATTAATTTCAGTAATTATTCTCGAAAACGTTGATCGCCGCTTTATTTTGGTGAATAATCAAATATTATTAATAATCGCGTTTCGATTTTCTATTTACTAGAAGAGGTATCGTTTTGTATTTTCCTTTGTTTCACGCTTTGAATCTACAACTTTATATTACACAACTCGTTCGTTATTTTACCAAACTTATTGATATGTGATCTAACATAACGTTAAAATGTTCCCGCTTTTGTACTGTATTAAAGAACCAGCTTAAACTTTTCCAATCGATGGACACACAAGCTGGCAAACATCTGTCTTTGTTTGACTTATGTTATAGTCATAGATAAGATTGGAAGCTCAGCCATCTGTTGCTAAAATCAATCTTCTATCTAGGATCGTGTTGTGCGCGTATTTATATGCGGTGTCAACAAAATGTTCAGAAAACATGGGCGCGTTATTTAACTTTGTATCAATCCAGAACTAAAATTGCCTTTTATTGCCTTGTTTTTCCTATCCAAAACGTTTCACGCTAATTGTTTTCGAACAATATTTGTCAACCAAGTTTTCTACATTAGCCTTTATAAATCGTATTGTCTACGCCAAGCTCACGGCAAATCATCAAGCGATCATTCTGATGCAAATTGTTTGCTCGCGCGATTGTCATGTCATGAGGGTAGATCGAAGTTCGTTGATCCCGCAGAAACGATAAATTTCGCTTAGACCCGCAGCTAGGGATCCTAATTTCTCAGCTGGACATCGTCAGTTGTCCTTTTACGAATTCACGTTGCGGGATGCAATAAGTCGACCACCCGTGGACCTATACGATCTGTACGATGCGGGAAGTCCAGACGTCTTCTCGCTCGGATATGCGAGTCGTTCGTCGATAATTGATACTGCTAGTCCATTGTCTTGACATTTATTTCATTTTCATTTTGTCGAGAAAGGAATTACTTTTTGATGATATCGATCGGTATAAACATTTTTCTAGGTTTTCTACATCATAAGTCGTAAGTCGATATTAATTAGTTAGTATGTTCTTTTATAATGAAATAATTTATATGACGTCCACTTCCCGGCGCCGTTTATTGGTCCGAATAAGCTACGTGACACAGGACAATTTCAGAACGATTTACCCTAAGGGCTTCTCAACTGCGACGTTCCGGGGTTGAATCATCGGGGGGTAAATTAAAACGAAGACTTATGGAAATGCAAACATTCGTGTCGCCAATAACAATTCCTCTCGCTGAAGACCTAGACTTTAGGGTGCGAGTTAACGTCGATCGATGGAAGACATGTGAGCAAATTACCGAGTTAATTGCATCTTTTTCGGTCAAGTTGTACCTTTTTATTATTGAAAATACGGCGATTATTATTATCAAACAGAATTTCACGGCAACAACGTAATTTGATTAATATCAAAGCAATTTTATAAAAGTAGAGGGAGCACTCCTTTATTAAATTCAACATAAAGACAATTTGAATATTTTAATTATTAAATTATGTCTTTATTATAAAATATGCTTCTTCAAAAATATATGATTTTAAAGATAATTTGTTTTTCTTGTGCAATTTTTATCGAACCAAATTGTCAAATTCTGTTTGGTCAGAGCGTTAGAAAAATATTATCTGTAAGAATGCTACAGAAATTCTAGGTGACAATAAAAGTTCTCCAGGTTGTACATTCGCCGCCTTCAATTGTACGTCGCCAACGTACGATTGTTTCGAGAACTCTTATGGATGCTCGCGCTTTGTCCTCGTTGGCCGGACGTGTACTTGTTGAAGACCCAGGAAGAAAATAATTGGACATAAATCCACCCGGTGGCCGATTCGAGGTGGTCATTATGCGGGTCGGAGCGTACCTTTGCTCGAGTGCAACGCAAATATAGGTCGCTGCCATACGCGCAACCGTATCCACTAAATATTACTTGAAATATATGACAGACAATAAATAGGCCGCGATAAGTACTGAATAATATAGAGTACCTATTACATGTATAGCCGCGTGCGTTTAGCAGTGAAAATAATAAAGAAATTAAAGATATCGCGCTCATGTTAAAATTTTTTAAATTAACAATCTCCAAAATAATTTTTGATCTGTGACCTATTGGATCATTTAGGAACAGAATTATAATAAATTTCTAGTTTTAATATAAATAAATGTTTGGTATTGAAATAAATTAATAAATATTCTGTATTATTAGAAATATTCGGAGTTTTACTCTGAAAACATGGACATTTTAAAGAAGTATTTATTATATATATTCTTATTCAGCATGTCTTTTCAATTTTGCAGCTTTCAATTATTGCATGCTAATAATGAAAAAAGAAATCAGAAACATATTCTTTGATCTCACTATTTGCGATTTGTGCATAATGTTTGGTGTTTGAATGTGAGCATAGATCCAGCTTCAAGCGCGCGTATTCAACAACACGTGATTGGCTGGATTTATCAAATAACGAATATACGACGCAATATATTCACAAAATATCCACCGCACTGGGATAGCAAAGAGGTTTACTGAACACCCATAGAACGAAAAAAACATTCACACGTACCTACATTTTGTTTGTTAAAACGTGATATTGCATGTGAACAAAAATAATTTTGCGTTGAAAACTGGACAAATTTTTACGCTTAATAATCAGTAGCATGTTTAGTCTACATACATTTTATAAATTCAGATATTTTAAAGATATAAACATACATTTTAAAAAGTATCGTTGTCGAAACTAGTTATAGAGTTTTCTCTCTCTCTCTCTCTCTCGTCGACAATGAGAAAAAGGGGGGGTGACTCTTACAGAATATTTTCCTTGTTAAGAAACGATGATTTCCACGCTTGTTAAGAAGCGATTTCCACGCTTTGATCTAAACTGATACATGCTGATAATGCTTATTCGCCTCTGATGTAAGCCCAAACTCATTGAACGTTCGTTCGGTCTTGTGATCCCTGATTTGCCACCCCTGTCAATGAATAAAAACCACAAAGCGCCCCAACGAGTCCGCGATATCTTCTTCGTTGAATCTCCGAGCTTTTCAGTGCCTCGTTTTTTCGATTCATTCGGATATTTCCGCTCTCCTCGGAGTATACATAGTTACAAACGAAAACGACCTCGCTTTTTTTTATCAGTGATGGTCCTGAATGAATATATGATAATCATTGATCAATAATTAATCAAGACAAAAATAAAATTAATAGCAAAATCAAAGCAATATTTTTAATTATAATTTATAAGTGCTATTAAAATTTTTAGATATACTGAGTTAACAAATATATTATAATAACAAAGTAAATGCATTTGCATAAAATTGTAATGGAATTAAAAATAACATGCGTTATTTATGAAATCTTCTAATCGCTTATCCAAATATCTATAGAAGCGAATATAACTGGAAATCCTGTCCGATCATGCTTGAAATACGCTTGCCTTATCTCTAACGTTGCATCGTCAGCGACGTAACTTCCCCTACAGGCAGCTCGTTTTCACGATTCAACCTTTCGCCTTTTCACCTCTCATTCCACTTTTTCTCCCTTTCCCTCTTGCTGCTGTCTCTTTGATTTTGTCATTCGTGTTCACTATCGCAATATCACGTGTTTGTCGTCGATCGAACATCTGCATTATCGGCGACGACATCTTTGCTGCTTGGAACGGGGGTGTTCGTTAAATCGGAACACATTGTCCCGACAAATCACGATTCGATATGAGAAAAATTGTTACGCGTGCCTTCTTATATTCTCCCTTCTATTTTTCTATCTGTCATTCTCCTTGAATCGTATTTTTATTTTTATGCCATTCATTACCGACTTGCTTTCTTCATCGCCTGTAATTCCTCGAATTATTGTATTAATGCTTTAATAATAATCCTAATAGAACAAAGCTTGAACGCAATAAATTAACTATTGCGACATTTTGTGAAGCAAGGGCTGCGCTATATAATAATGTTATTAAATTGATTAAACGAATTATTATATCTAAACATTGTACAGTGTTACCGTTATTATATAATCGGGATGCACTATCGTTATACAGATATGCAAGAAATTACATAAAGTTTACTTATTACTGAACTTACGATCGTCATATATTGATAGTATAATCCAGTCGAGAACGTGTTAAATAATCTCTATTAAGTTAATTGCAAATGAACTACCGGAAATTATTTGTTATATTTTATTCCAAGCAAGCTTTCTATTAATACTTTTATCCACAATGATTCGCATTAATGACAATTTCTAAATAATAATATCATAGAAAATGTCTCCCCTTTTTCTTTGCGTGAATATAGCCAGGCGGGAAACGCACGTAAAGCAGCTTTATCGATGGAACACGAGTGTTACTCGTTAGCATAACGATCCGGACTCTAACTGACGCGAACCGCACGTGTTTTCGGCTCACGAGCCAATGCATATTTATATATTTCAGTGCTACACGGTACGATAGACGTTATTACGTAATAATCCTGTTAAATGTAACGTTAAATACTATTAGCGTTGGCAAAACCGTACAGCGGAAGCCACGCCGTTCTTGCTCAGCGAGAACGATTTGCTGCACGCGTCGAAATCCATTCAACAGGACGAATGGAAAGTTTCTATCGGTTTACATGTTCGCAATAATCCGCTCTGCTTAGGGTGTGTCACATCCGTCAGTAACGTGATCATTAAACGTATAATTATAATAGCAATAATTTATAATTTAATATTCTGTCTTATATAAAAAAAAAGATTATTATTGATAAAAAAATAAATTTATGCTTGAGCAAATTTTTCTTAACTAATTGTTTACTAGTGCAGATTTTTTATCACACATTTAAAAATCTCCCTCAAGTTTTAGACATAGATAATAATTAATTATGGCCATTAAATTTAAATATAAAAATAAAATTTAGATTCTTCGATTTTTTTTATATTTGAAACTAAACACTCCGGTATTAAAAAATGATTAAATTGTAAATTATGACTTGCATTGAGAGGAGGTGGAAATCATGTTTATTAATTTTATACTCGCAGTTGAAAATCTCTTGACTCGTTATATTGAAAATTGATCAAAGTGTGTCAATAGAGTTGACATACAAACGTATCATAATCATTCATATCAAGAGAATTATTGTGTGAGATACGGTTCACAGGGAAAATTGATAAAAGTTACCAAGCTTATCTCGGACGCACGTTTATCCCTTTGCCAAGATTTATAGGGGCAATTGGTTTTCTGTAAAAAATTACGTTTCCAAGCTACTCATAGATGTTGCACAGATTGCAACGCGGCGTGCAACGAGCCGCGTTTTAAAGTATCGTTTGTCGAGCCATTAGAGTCACGCGCACAGGACTATCGTTTCTCTAGTTTAATCTACCGTAGAATTTTATAACGGGGTAAATCGTTCGCCCTTCGCCGCTCTCCGCTTGTTTTTCTCTCTTTTCTTTCTTTTTTATTCGGGATTAGATCGTTCTCCGCACGCATTGCGTAAATTTGCAAGGTACGTTAATTTAGCTGATCGCTCAAGTGATAAAATTACCAGCTTGTATCGCCGCGCGCCCTTTCAATGATGAAATGTTTCACTATGGATTTAACCTGTAGGTGCTCGGCCGCACGTAATTTGCCACGGGATTTATCATGGCGCAATTTCAAGCTATGAGCGATATTGCGAATTGATGAAATGTGTCGTTATGGATGTTTGCTTTCCGCCTCGCGCACAAACGACTCGCGAAATATTTTTGCGCGCGACGCATTACGAAATTTTGATGTACACCGTTCTTGTTATCGCGAAATTGGTTTCCATGTATGCTATTCCGTTATATTACAATGAAACTTATTGAATATTGATTGAATTATACGATACGTTGTAATTTATAATATTGTAATTTAGAGTTGTAATTTATTGAAACGATGTGTCGAAAAGTCTTAAATGCGCAACCACAATTTATTGCAAGGATTAGGTATGATCATAGATATAGTATAGATAGACCGAGCATGCCATATGTTAGGCATCGACAGTATGTGCAAGAGAGAGGAGACAACAGTTGATTCTCTTTTTTCTCTTTAACAAATGTTGTTGTCTGTATGTTAGAGAGAAAAGAGAAAATTAGATGTTGTTCTCTCTCTCGCTCTCTCTCTCTCTCTCTCTCTCTCTCTCTCTCTCACGTGTCGCCCATACCTATACATATAGAATGCTCTGTGTATCTATATTCTATACTGTGTCTGTTGGTATGATATTATACTTTATCGACATGCACTTGCTAATGTGTTCTTATGAGGAAAACGTTGTTCAAAAATAATCATATTGTACTTGATTTTTACGCAACTTATAAATCCAAGGAAAAGAGAAATAATGTCGGAAAAACTGAAACTATCGCACGAAAATGCGAAACAAAAGAGGATAACGATTTTTTGTATTGCCGTAAGGCATTCACTAATGAATGGAAATCCTTTTTTTCTTAAGAAATGCTAGGTCAAAACTAAGAAAGTCTCGAAGACGAGGTGGTTGAAGCGAAAAAGAAATGAATATTTTTGATGCGATGTGACTCCGCCGGATTTGCATAATTTCCAAATCTGCTCTCCGCACGAAAACAACGTGACTTGACGTGATGCACACATCATACACGTGCGCAAATATAACTCGTAACGGTGCCGCTAAAGAGATGTTTCTTGTCACGTGCCAAACATTTGCTTTTTATTAACGAAAAATTTAATTAAATTATGTAAAGATTAACAAATGAATTTATAATAACAAATGTATCGTAAAACGTTTTAATATTGAATCAAACTTGTAATATATTCACTGAGATTAATACTAAATTTCTATTTTTACAATATAGATTTTACGTGCTGGCATATACTATTCATTTTTCGAGCAGCTTCCTTGAGCAACATTATTGCGGTGCTTCTCGTGCAATAGTCAAATATACTCGCTTGTTCTGAAAGGCTCATTTGCCCTATCGAGTTGTCCCTTTCTGAGAACGAAGGGGCGGAAAGAGGAAGAGGAGGAGGTTATGAGGGAGGGGGAGAGCGAGAAGATATTGCGACTTAAACGGTTGGAAAATTGTCCAAACGGCCGTGCCGCATAATTTCGACGTGACTTAACGGCACTTAACTTAACGTCACATTAAAGCCGCTCCATCGACGCCTCGCGCTAGATATAGTCTCGGTACGCTCGGTATATCACTGGTCACCGCGCTCGGTATTCTATTCCCGTCCCTTGCTCTTCCCCGATGTCAAAGGATTTTACGTGGAAGTGACATGGTTGCCTACGTCGTTGTCCGTTATGATCGTTTCCTGGTAACGAATTAATTTGCACACAGCGTTAGAATATGCAGATCACTGTTTGGCGTAATAAATGGACGGGGTTAGCGCGGCTCCACGGGGTTAGGAGTTGATCTCGTGAACGCGACAGAATGACACCAAAATTGCTATTAATATTCATGCGCAGCTGGGATGTGGAAAAGTGTTGGAAGGATAACCATGCGACGGCGCCTCCGCTAGACAAATTGGAATTCGTTTCTAAGCTTTGGAGCAATTTGGTTTATTTGTAAATTATATCGACGCGCCGATCTAAAACTCTCGATGAGAAACGTTACCCTCGCACAGATCGAACGTGAAGGTAGAATAGCCAAAAATAAATTTTTCACGCAACTGAAATATCGAAATTCGTTTTTTACATGGCGGTTACTGCTGTATGTAGCTAACCCTTTATTCCGAACGTGGTGGGGTATAGAAAATCGATTGCTCCTTTTTTTCGGCGCTGATTGATTCCGCTGATCTCGCCGGTGCTGATCCTATAATTTGATCGGAGAACCCTTTTATGACTGTATGTGTGTGTGTGTAACCGAGTGACGTGAGCGCGATTGTTACTTTGATACGAGATTGCCACGTTTTACTGTCCCACGCGTAAATACGGATTATATACATTTCAGTTAAACGAAAAGTAATTCCTTTCTTATCTCGTGAAAATGTATCACATTGCACGCGTCATACGTTCATGATTTTATAGTGTTTGACGACGGAATCATTATCCAAGGATGACAATTTCGCGCTAATCTCAAACATTTGTCTAACTAATAATAACGTTTTTTTAATGATAATAATAGTTGCACATTGATAACACAATTTTGCTTTTTTACATCATGTTCTTATCATTGGAAGCAAATTTTCCGGCGCGGCGTCCGTTTTATCGAGGGTGTTTGCTATTTATTGGAAAATAATCTCATTAATTCAAAAGAGTTGAGATCTCTCATAGCCATCTGCTAAAATCGACAGTACGGCACACTAAACGGTTTTGGAAACGCAGAAGCAAAAATGCAAATCAGTTCTTTTTGCTTGTCGCTTCAAGAACGAACACACACCACGCATGGCACGCTACGCCACGCCGCGCTACGCCGCCGTTCTAATGAAAATTAGCGATAATTGGCCGGAAAATGAACATTTGTGGTGGATTAAAAGGGGAGCCCGCGAAACACAGACAGCACACCGGCCCCGCGCTCCTCGCGTTTCTGCGGTGTCATAAAACCGGTTCGCGGTCTGTAATTTGTAATGAATACGGCTCTAACTAGCACACCCTCCGCCATCCCCGGTTCCGCCATCGATGCATCGTCGGTGACGAATTGGGTTCGCACGACTCTGGCGCGCTTGTGGTTGTACATATATACAAGGTGGACCATTAAACGGGGTAGCAAAATATAAAAATATAATCTTTTGCGATCGAGATGGTATAAATATTTTAAAAGAAAAATTTCTGTGTATCCAAAATAATATTATCACAACTTCTTTGTGTTTCTTACATTCTTTATTCACTAAATATCTTAGCACGTATAGATCGTAATTATTTTATATTAAAAAATTTTGAAAGAAATCAAAGTAAATCAATACAGCTAGAAAAATAAATTGAAATGAATATTAGGATTTCAAATGTGCCTATTCCATGGTGATGACTTTTTTTAGGGAGTTTTACATGAAGCTTATAAACTGAAATATTCTCGCACACTTTTGAGAGCATTCCCTGATTACATGCGGTTCACCCTGTGAATGGACACCCGTGAATATACAAAGGTGTATACGCACCATCCTCTCACTCATATACCGTACCTAAATCATGCGACAGAACGGTCCATGATGCCTATTCATCGCGTACTCGAGTAGGTCCGAGCACGATCCTGACCCAGTAATTGGATTATTATTTCACCAACGATAAGTGCAGTAATGAAGTCTGTTTTGGGAAATCGGTTCAGACAACTATGATTTTAATTTGACTCGAACAATCTCTTATATTCAGATAACATAGGAGTTTTATTAAAATTTTGTTAAAACTAATTGTCTGATTAGAAAGTTGTAGTTTGTAATTCTTGCAGCGTTTAGTTGAACGCAAGAAAGACTAATTGTAAGTGGTATTAATTTTCACAACAAATAATGAACAATGAAATTCTTGTTTTAAAAAAACAAATAAAAGTGTGTAAGTGTCCAGTTAATAATTTTGAAATCTCATGATTTGTAAACATGCATATACATACGTGCAGAACAAGTTTCCTATTTGCTTCACTAAATTATACGATGATCTTAACGATGATATATTCATCGGACACTCAAATCACCTCTTATACGCGATCCTAATCTCGAAATTGCATTATTATTATCCTCTCCGAAATACGACGACACTCGATAGTCGCGGTATCGTGTGACGCGTCGCATCTTTTTCCATTAGTCGTGATAGGAGACGGAGATAAGGTTTCGCTCTTCCTGGTGAACACCACGAACACGGTGTGCGCCTGGCTCGTGCGAGAAAACTGAGATTTTCCGTGTATCACATGTGCAAGGAGACCGTCGACGAACATAATTGGCGGAGATGTTATTTTAGGTGCGCTGCTATTCCTCATGTACCTCGTATTGTTGGGGTTCACCTTAGGTATATTATCGATGGAAGAATATTTTTCCATTTTATATCTGAAAAAGTAAAAATTTTGTTTCTTTTGTCTCACTCGCAATTTACATTATGTTACTTTGTATTATGTTATGTTACTTGATATTTACGTATTAAACATTTATCAAAAAAGATAACAATGCAAAATCAATGAAAAATCACAGACCACATTTTTTAGTCAGAGAAGATTATCGAGTACTTTTCCGAAATCCCAACCAAGTCCATCCGAAGGCAGTGCCAACATCTTTTCATCCCCTTCCGCTCCACGTTACGACAGCAGTATAAGTCGGACACAGTCGGTCCCCTTCTCCCTATCGCTCTTTCCCCTTCCTCGTGGCGGATCGAGCCGATATACCGAACATATAGGTGTCTCGTCACCGTATCACCTACCCACCCTACCTACCCTCCGCTAGAGGGTGCTCCTGGATGGCGTTGGTGATTCGGGTGGGCCGAGGAAGCGGATGGTGGCGGCAAGGGGACGACAGGACTGAACGACAGGATAGTCGAAGGGAGCTGGAGGGATCGGTTGGAACGGAGGGCAGGGGGTGCGCGTGCGCCTCGTCGCAAGCGAGCCGGAGCCACTCCCGATCGTCGACGACCGTCCCACACGATCCTTGAAGCGATCCCACCACCGCGTCAGTCTACCGTCGGCATCCGCATAGTCAACAACCCCTGTAGTATCCCGAGCAACCCCGGAAGGTAGCATAAAGTTACGCGCGTCCTTTACGGGTTTTGAGTCATTCTGTAAGTCTTAGGGAGGGAGGGGAGAGGGGATTGAACGGCGAGTCATCAAAGGATCACCATTCGTAGGGTTAAATACGTTGCCCGATACGTGTTTATTGCGTTTCCGCTCGGTGACATCCGCGTGGAATCATCTGTTGAGAATGAGGATGACGAGACGGGAGTCACCTTGCAGCAATGCGACTTTGGAAAGGATTCTCGATTCCTCCTGTTGTCTTCAAAGGATTTTCTCGGGTAAAAAGAATAAACATCTCTCGCAGAGTTCTGTCAATGTTGGTTAGTTTATTGTCACATCGTGTCGTGAAATTGTTTTTTTTTTTTACAAACAGTTCTTTAGACTAAAAAAAAATTGTGTAAGAAATTGAAAAGAGATTACTTATTTTTAATCGTGTTTTTTTTATTGTTACGAATTAAATTTTACTTATTACAATGTTTTCTCTAATGAAATACTATTAGTGAACATACTGCGGTTATTGTTTGAAGTTTAATTGAAGGTACAAAGTGATAGTTTCTTAAAAAATTGAAAACTATTTGTTTTACTGATAATTAGCTGATGAAAGAACAGCTTTCTAACTTTTATCAGAATTATATATATTTTCTCTTATAAAAGTTTTATAAGATTATTGTAGCTTTGAACAGAGAGAAATTTGAAATTCATTTGACTGTAATGCGGCGTTAAGCTCTCAAATTTTTTTTTGAAAATCTTGAGAGCGCAAAAGATTTTTACGCCACCGGGAATCAAGTTTCCGTTAAGTGACATCCACGTAAAATCATCCGCTGAAGGTAATAGGAAACGAGGTCGAGTCACTTTGCTGCAACGCAATCGTGGGGTAGTTGAGTTTTCTTTTATTTAGTTGAGGATTTTAAGGACGAAAGACGGCAGGAAAGTTTCTATGGTCAGGTTTCTGTTAGATGACACCTACGTGGAATCATCCGTTCAGGATGAAACGAAAAGAGTTGGCATTCCCTTACAGTAAGTTGTTATCATGTTTATTGGTTCATCGTTTGTGTCTTGAAGACAAAAAGTAAAATTAAATATATCGCACATAAAAAAAGTCGCCTTTTGAATCATTTTCTATTTTGTAAATTAGTTTTATTATTTTTTTTGTAACGTCATGTTTATTATAAGTTAGAGAAGACTTTCTTTGTTGCTAAACACATGTCGAATCTAAGAGCAAAGATAGAAATTATTCTAAACTGAAAATTAGTTAATTGTAATAAAATATTTTGAAAGTTTACGTCACTGTAATAATAATAATAATAATAATAATAATAATAATAATAATAATAGAAAACGTTGTAAATCAATTTTAATATGCTAAATTACTTTTTATTGGTATTATTGCTACTTATCTAGAAATTTAAAATATAAATTAATAAAGCATCTTTAAATAGAGTTAAACTGTCTTTTAAACGTAAATTTTTATCTTTGCTATTAAATATTATTTTGTCTAGTTAATATTTTTAAATATATTTTTATCACCTCTCTCGGCGATTCGTGTGTATCACGCTAAAATATAAAGCATAAAAAAAATACATCACGAGTTCACATTAATTAAGTTCTTCTTGACCAAGTTTCTACATCGTTGCAACATATTTATTATTCATTCCCACAAACGATATATCGTTGTCTCGTTTGTCTTCGAATGACCCGGCGTTGACGATGGCACCTGTCCGTGTGTCATGCGGGTGCATAACACGTCACGTGGGCACACTGGTTGTCGGTGCGTAGATAGATTGCACGTGACAGCTCGGCTTCCTGACGATCGGCGTTGGGCGAAAAGTGGGGTCATCGTGCTTTAAACCGTGCGCCGTGAAAACGTCGTGACTCGTTTTGTCCTCGGCCAGTCACGATTGCGATCAAATCTACCTACTTCTGAATCGACCGACCGACCGACCGCCACGCCGCAGTCTGACCATCGCGGTAAGTCACTACTTAAGTATCTTTCGCGCCCGATTGAGTCTCGAGGGCTTGAAACTCCGTTTCAAGCAGCGAAATACCGCCTGCGTTATTCGTTTTACGAATTCAAATAGTTAATGATGTCTTCGTTGGTTCTATAGTTATTATAAAAGCTTTGCGTTGAAGTGGCAAGTTTGTTAAATGGATTATATAACTTTGAAGATTCAAACGAGAAACGTTGATGTTGAATCAACGTACTGGATTAAAGACAAATTGTATTACGAATTTGAAAGAAATTTTCTTTATATAAATTTAAAAGCTTTTAATTTACTGTACAAAAAGTAACAGAAATACAGATTTTGTTATGTAATATGGATATATAAATATAATACGGCATTGAAATAAATTTTTGAAATAAATGAGAAATGCTTAAAATTAGCTGGAATTGAAATTAGACTATGTTTATTTCATTATTTTTTATCGACGTGGTCAAGCAACTCGCAAACTGACGTGACATCGAGATTACAAAATGAAAATGTTTTCCATAACGGGCGATTTAATATCATCACGAGCGTCGTCTGTCAAATCCAACACGTTCAATCGACATGCATACCAATCAATATGATATCGGAATTATTTAATGTATCTTCGACAGGTGCCCTTAACAGCATTTATTAGCATTGCGCGTAACTTTTTTAATCGCGAAGCGTAGCGTACTCATAAATCGGTCTGATGATTAAACTTGAATCTCTTTTCGGAATTAGAAAGCCCGCGGCTTAAGCAACTTTATGATCACCCTGAAGATAGGGCAATGTTTGTGATCGAAAGTTTCAATTAGAACTTGGGAACACTTTTAAAAGTTCCTGAAAATCGAGTCCCCTCACAGGATTAGGTGCGTGTCTAGACTCTTCAATAATCGTCACTGCTATGACTCAGAAAAGATACTACTGTGTTATTGATCTCGCTAAGATTTTAGCGCTTTTATATTTTCGAGTAAATATGAAAAAGAAAATGTCAACATACGTTGTTTTATTAAATATGTGTAAATAAACACCTGAAGATATAATTTATAAAATTGATTATATGATGTGATTTTGTAAATGCGTTATCTATACCATTGTGTAAACTGGTAAATTTGTTAATATGTAAAGAACATTCCGGAAATACGGAAATATTAAAATTCGAAATTCACTTTTAAAATTTACTTTGCTGTGATAGTTTATCGATTCTTATTCTCGTTCTTACAAGGCTAGCGTCGATATCCCGACATTCTTTTTCTATCATCCCTCTTTGAATCATATTTACGCGAGCGTTTACAATTGCATTTGCACAGTAATTTTGCATTGGCGGGGAGACAGTCGAGACGATCAAGACGACGATGGCAATGATGACAACGATGTTGTCGTCGACGGAGTCGACCGCAAGGTCGACCAGTCAACTTTCGATTTGACGTATCTTTATTTTTCCGAGACTTCTAATCCCCTTTTGACATGTTCAACAGTCGATAGAAATTTGTTTGTTACATGTTTAATGGTTTGAGCGATGACGAGTGACTTTGAATAAAGAATCGCAGCAATATTCTATGTTAAATGATATTTGTATTACGCACGACGTGATTGTGCAAGGATCGCGATTGTCCATTTGAATCACACTGCAATGAGGTGGAATTACTGCTAGCCATTGTTGCTTTTATTTGATTTTCTTCTTTGCAGTATGATTGATAATATTATGTATATTGATATTATTATGAATAATAACAATTTCTCATCTGCATAAATTCGCAGAGAATATAAAGAGGTAAAATATTAATTGTATCAATATACCACTTTTCTGATAAATAAATATTTAAAAAAATATTTATTTATCAGAAATAAATTTAATAAATTTTATTTCCTCTTTAATATATTTGATAACAAATTTTTTATCGTAATCTTCAAACTTCTTTCTTTTGAATTGAAGAATATCGTCGTTTAAATGTTTAAATGTTACAGCTCTAAAGACAAGGTTTGCTGTGCGTTTGTCTTTCCGAGCTTGAGAACTTCCCGTAGAAGCTGTATTTTATTTTGTCGCGTGTCATTCGACCACTCTGAGCCATTAGCCGCGCCGGGTAGTTTTAACTCGCGGAACGAAGGCAGGTTTACCTTTCCTCTCGACGTACCTGATTGTAAACCCAACTTTCTTGAGTGCTTCCTGAATAGCTGCGGACACCCTCCTTCTTTTTTGCTTCTTCATTAATGAGTCCATCTTATATATCACGGGTTTAGTGTTTCAACTCAAACCAACTGCGACATCCTTTCATTCTATCCCCGATATGTTATAGCTGAATAATACGCAATAATAATAAACATACACAAGATTAATCGTACAATACGGTAAAATATCTCACATATAAGAGGGAGGGATATCGTGTGTCTGCAATGAATATGATAAATCATGTAAATCCAAAAAGATAGAAGTACACAAAGTGTACGAAATTTCAAATTATTTTCAATACACAATATTTTCAAAGAGTGTTATATGGATCTTTATAACATCCGAATTGGTGAAAGAGCGTATATTAATTCGACAAAAATACTTCAATTAAACTCACATAAAGAAAAATATTTTGATTTGAATGATGTAATTGCATATATAATTATTTTACTTTTAATGTATATATATATATATATACATATACATGTGTATGCTATATCTATAATATATATGTATGTATGACAATTGGGCAATTTTTATAAAATGCGCTTCGTTAGATGGAGCGTTAGATGATCAATTTCTTTGCGAATGTCAACAAAAATCCGTAAGTTAAAAACAATAATAGAAGCGTCGATTGTCGTCAGTTGCTGTTTCTCACGTTGGAATATCCGCGATGAGGATCTTTTTGGCGATGGAGATTAAAGAAAATCGATATCCTGGGTATGGAGGGATGGGAAAGTCGCAGGTGTTGCGGTGAGCCAGGTAAGCCTGTACGTAATTTCTGGCAGTGAGGAAAAGGACAGAGCGAGGGGAGAGAGAGAGAGAGAGAGAGAGAGAGAGAGAGAGAGAGAGAGAGAAAAGGGGGCAGATAGCGCAATGTTTATAGGATAGAGTTATGATAAAACGAAAGGAAGTTCGATTTAAAAATCGAAGGCTGGAATAAGCAATCACGATTGCTTTATTTAAAATAATATTCTGTAAATCATATATACTAAATGTTAAAGAGAATTTGCAATTCGTTACTCTTCTTTTATTTGTGATATTACGATAAATATATGAGAAAATATAAGTTATAATATTCTCTCTGGTCTCTGGTGGATTTTTATGATATTGTATCGAAATAGTTGTCGGGGAAAAAAATTTTAATTTCTATACTTTTAATTTCTAACACGTGGATTTTTATTAAACACGAAGGAATGTTACTCAATCACTCGTTTATTTCATCACTGTGTTCAGTTATACACATAGATACGTATCTATATAAATTATTATTAATAAACACATAATCCGCTCGCGACGGTTATGGGGGATAAAGTTTTTCCGATACGAGATATCCTACCTGATTCACTGTGTAATCTGCGAGAATGTTTTCATAATATACAGCGCACTGGTATCTCGCGTAAACTAAATAACGAAATTTGCAATTTATTTATCGGTACTTCGAGCGCGACCGATTGAAGTGCATCAGTGGACGATTCGCGTAAATATATCGCTCGTACGCGATACACTCAATTATATGTCGAGCTTTCATTAGCGATCGCAAACATCGCCGACCGGAAAGCGATTCGTGAAAAAATTACGCGGCAGCCGATTTAAATTTTTCAATAAATGGCATATCGGCGTGTCGAAAGAACTTTCCGTGTCGTCCCGCGCCGCCCGCGCCGTTCGATTGACCGAGCATTAAATAATATCGCGCTTTTCCAGGAGCGCAAAGCTTTATTGCTCAAGCTGCTTCCTGATCCCCGCTGTGAAATTGCTTTACGTCTACTCCAATGGGTTCGCGGGCTTTTGAGATTTTGTTGCTTTATGTTCCGCCACGTAATCGTGGCGTCGCTATCCTTCATTCGTCATCCTGCAGGTGTAGATAAATCATTTTCCGAATGTTAACTGATTAGTAGATATTTCATTATAGGTATAGCTTCGTCACTTCGCGGGAAGAACGTAATTTTCTAGCATAAAGTTTCGCGCGCGCTGCTTATAAATCACACCTCGGCCCGGTGCCAAGTTTCTCCAGCTGTAAGCGTAATAATGTAGTCTCTATTAGTTGTTATGCAATCACATCGTTAACGTGATTGCTTGTCGATATGCCGATGACATGAAATTCATGAAAAAGATGGATCTTGTTGTCGTGATTGCGTGAAACGTAGTAACGTTTGACGCAAACGCTGCACATCTCAAAGCTATAAAGGAGAAAGATATAATTAAAGATAATTAGATCCTGTTTAATTGGCTTCTTTGAAATACGCCGTGATTTTTGTCATAACAAACTGTAGTCGCGTGTCACCGACGCCATAGTCAATATTGCAGCTTTATTAGCAAGTAAGTCTTCATTTAGTGTTGGCTGGATATAATATTATTCATCATCGTTGTGTGCAAACATTCTATATAATATTCGTGCCATTTCATGGCATATTTCGAAAACATTGAAAATTTGTTGCACATACACATATCCTAGACAAGGTAATTTGATGAAAAAATGAATCGCAGAAGAAGCGTTCGTTTGAGCTGAATGTCGAAAATGTATATATACATTAGGTATGCATCACGATTTGTGGCAAATTAATATGGAGGAAGAAAAGATGCAGCGGTTGGCATACATTTACTTAAGCAAAACACATCTATTATACGAGTACTTAGTGTTTTCTTTTTTTTTTTTATTTCTATTTTTCTACAAAGGAAATCGTGTACGATAAACATCCGCATAACGTTTTCCGTTTCGAACTGAACGTAATGCACTGCTGAGAATACGAACGAGGCGCGCGGGAACAATGATATACGCATTTCCTGGGGAAACGATGCCGCACCTTGGTGGATTCATCGATCAATTCGATATACACATCACTAGTACATAATATACACGTATATTGCAGTAGGGTCCTATTTATTTTTCTTTCTCTCATTCCGGCTATTGATTCTGAAAAAGCGAAAAGTTGAACAATGCGCCTTATAAAAAATAGATAGAAAACACTCCATGTATCTGTACAATTTTCAATTAACATTATTCAGTTATGATAATAACCCTGCTGGACTTTCCTCCGCTCATTTTGTTGTAAATTTTATCAACTTATCGTTTACTGTATTAATTAGCTATCACAGCAACTCTGTAACATAACGATGTAACGCATAGGCTAATATGGAATCGATTAACAAATGGACGTTAATGGGTGTTCTCGACAATCCGATCGCATTAATTTACACCGCGAGATTTCATTGAAGTGCCAAAATTCGAATATAATTGACACTTACTTTGCACCGACGAGCACGCGGACGACAAGGGCGACTCGCGTACGTATGTACGTTGCTTTCCTTGTCTATACAAATATTTAGCGAAGAGACCTACTCTCGCGTGCAGTGACGCCATGTATGTGCACACGTTACATGTGTATGCACATGCGTGTTTTACGAGCGCAAGAACAACTCGCAAGCGCAACTCGGAGTAGTTGCCGCAACGTTATGTTTGCCATAGTGGAGTATGCGTGCAGGTACGCCCAGCACACTGGGTATATCAGTCTGCTGGGAATATACATGACAGCACGTATAAGCCCGTTTGTCGCTTTAACAATTAGCTTAATTGTTTATGCGACCGAGAACGCGTCAGCGCCGGTGGCGCAATGTTGATTTCGCTACACTACGTGGTTACCATCACGAGAAGAATCGAATGTATCCAACATAGCATCAGATATTTTGGTTTTCGAATAGTTTTGTTTTTTCGGAAAATTTTATAAAGCTCATACGAATCGGAATAAATTATTTATTTAAAATTTGATGGTATTTCGAAATATTTTTTTATATAACTTTTATCTATATTTTTGTATTGTAGATTGCATTTTAGTAGATGCTGAGAGCGATAAAGTGCAACGATACGTATAATAAATATAATAATAAGTATTATATTACCATAGATTTGTGTGTCTATTTATGATATAGTTACATTACTGGATATTTAAAAATTCGTGAAATTCCTGAATGAATGAACATGATAAAAAATGTGAGGTGTCCTTATCGAAACAGTCTGAAAGTAAGCCATTTTTCAATACCGGTCCTGCTGGTACATTGTGTTTATATTGCACAGAACGTAGCGGATACCTACCGTAATGTAAACGAACTGGAACGCGTGGTAAATCCAATAAACCGATTTTCACTCGTTACCGGACCAAATCGTATTTTAGAGTAACTTTTTTACACGGCCGGCGTATGCCACCCATATCGGCGCGGTATCACACTGGCAAGGATAACTGGAAATAACGAGCCAAAACGGATACGAAATTTCCTAAATAGTTTGTACACCTAGACTAGAGCATATCCCTTTTTTTTTTTTATTGAAACAAGCATTTTTTTATAACATATTGACGTTGTTGATGTAATATTTTTCACTTTTCATGCAATTCATCGGTCAATCGAATTTTACGTCTTTCGTGTAGATATATACATATTTCAATGACACTATTTTTTAATTTCTCGCAATATATTCGTTGTCTCTCATTCGCTTATCGAACGAGCATCTTATTCCGCCGTAATTACATTTTTCGTATCAATTAATCCCCTTATTATCTCCTAGCGGGTATTCAAAGGCCGGGCCGAATGTTTTTACGCATACCCCTTAACAAAGTTACATCGCGAGCGAGTTGAGCTCCTTTAACGAGTTCATTCTGGGAACGAATTAATAGGTGTTATCCCCTTGATAGAATTGAAGTAACGAGATTAAAAGTAAAGGGCCTTTCCTGGAAGGAATTTCGTCTCTTGTCGCTTGACACCGTATTAAAATACGGTGGAAGGTTCCTCTTATCACAGAAGGGTGATTATCCGAAAAGCGATGTGAAAATGGGTAGGAATAACAATAATGTGTATCTGAATATTTAATTACAGTTGTTAAAGAGCAAACGATTATAAAATATAATATATATCGATTGTAATGTAACGTCAAAATTAAGTATCGTATTCTTTACGCTTTCAATAGTTTAGATACAGAAATACATACATCTGAAATACATACATATAAGGCTTTTATAATATAAGTGTATTATGAATAATACACTTTTTCTTTATCGGGGCAATTAAATAATCGCGTAAAGTAATGAGTAATGAGACATTTAATTATATAATGCTGTGTCATTTTATTTCATCGGGCCAGTATGTCATCTTTCGTGGTTAAAGTTCCGCGGGGGAGAAAAGCGAGAGTACCGTCGTAGCGCACCTGCCTTCCAAGTAACTTGGAATTAGGATTAAAGGTGGCCAAAAATTAAATCCTTATCTCGGTGGAGCCGACAAGCAGGACGACGACGCGAAAGGGGTGCGGGCGGTTAAGGGAGGAAGGAGTTCTTAGGGAAGCTACTGGCGCTCCGCTTCTGCAGGCTCGAACCAGCGGGGGTGACTCTTAATCTGGCGCCAGCGCTGCAATTTCTTCCCATTAGCGGGCTCCTTCGCGATTAAACATTTGCATAATCTCGGGACGCTTGTTATAATTCGGAGGCATAATATATATTTAAGACCGGAACGTGAACACACCAACAATGCGCGCGCGAGTATTTTTGCCGCTCGGAACTTTTGCCCCTCGAATCTGCTTGTAATTTCTCTGTTGCTTCAGTTGAGTTTATCAGTTTTGTACGTAATTGATCTTAATGTCTCCTTTTTTGCACCAGATGATTTTAGTACGAAAAATTCGTGATAAAAAACTTTCTATTATTTTTCTTGAATTCTTTTATTCAAATACAGTAGTACAGAAAAAAGTATACTTAAAAAGTTTATGACACGTCTATACATGTTATATACATGTATACGTAAATGATTGATTATGTTATTTATCAAATTTAATTCATTTTCTATGTTTTATTTATCATAACGATTATATATATATATATATATATATATATATATATATATGCGATATGCATTGTACACTTTAATGCGCGAACCGTGAGAAGGAGCATAATGCGCAGTGACTTCATTCGGATGTCAAAGGGAAAACAGAACCACCGCCGCGCGCGTGTGTTTTATCGCACCGCACGGCACTGCGAGCCGGGCGGGTAATGCGCGGCTCTGCGCAGCCGGAAGCTATTAGAGTCGAAATAATGTCAATATCGATGGAGATAATATCGCGAAAGAGGTTAAAAGGA
>NW_012027490.1:761714-763793 GCF_000956235.1 Wasmannia auropunctata
TATATATATATATATATATAGTCCTATAAATATTGGCTATTCTTAGTATTAATAGCAATATCCAGCAATTCGTCGCATGACGATAGTTCTCCAACTCAAGTTCCTGTTATGCGGATTACCGCGAAATATTGGTGAGAATTAATGAGAATTGTAGTTTGCATATCTGAGTAATATCGTTACCTAACGCACCTGTACAACGCTACTACATCAACCTTTGTTGTAACTAAATACTGGTCAACACAGTGATCCATACAATAAAGTTTCTATATGAATCTGCTCGCTATTATTAAAAGTTCAGTATCGTGCATCCTATATATGTATATGTCTATACATATATGTATAGTCTTATATTAATAAAGTGTTAATTGTACTAGCGTAATTCGGTTTGTCTCGAAACGGCCGCGGTGATTCGCACTCTCACGGTGACGAAAAGTAATTCGGGATATTGATCGTTCGCGGTTGATGGTTTCGTGTTCCTGGATATAAAGGGAAACCGCTATACGATGGTTCGGGGGCTTGAGAACCCCTGTTTGCTCACCTCGCTATGAAATTGGTTGGGACCACTTTGACGCGTCGATGAGCTCCTATACCTCTCTCTCCTAGTGCTCTCAAAACTTCTCTTACCCAACTGTACTTTCGTATACGCGTACTTGTGTGTGTGTGTGTGTATGTGTGTGTGTGCGCGCGCGCTTGTGTATTATAGATATATGTGTCCTCATGTGGGAACTAGCATTGCTGCAAAACGTGATATCACCCGCACCGTTTACCGCGCGAATGTGTGCGCATACGAAAACGGTAGTATACGAAATCGCCGGCTGTATTTAACACTGGAACAAATTTCTCTAATCGTCCACTATTCTCTAACCGCGATAATACGGCTCAGATAATGTACGTCTACTTTCGCAACGACATTTTGCGATTCTGAATGTTTAGATCTTTTTCTATATTGAATTAATTATATTAATTTTGTGTGTGTGTGTGTGTGTGTGTGTGTGTGTGAGAGAGAGAGAGAGATTTGCTATACATGTAATTAATTTTATTAATAATATTTCATCACAATTATTTATTTTTAGTCTTAATAAAATAATATATATGGAATCGTACAAGATTTAAATGCTGCATTTTAGCTCTTATTTATACAAGTAATAAATTAATAATTAACTTTAATCTAATACTTTTTTACTTTTTACGTTTCTTATTCAAGATGCCTTAAATAATAAATAAAAATAATTAACACTGTGTTTAAAAAAATTCAAATGAAATCTAAAAAGCAATGAGAAAACTATGAGAAATTGTTCATTACAATTATATTTTTTTTACATCACTAATTATGGGTTAAAGAAGCAATCATGAATACTTTGGTTTTATAGAACTTGTAACTATTAGAATAAAATTTGTTTCTTTATTATATTATATAAAAATGTCAAAAACTTTATATTTTGTCTTAAATGTTAAGGAATTTGTCGGTTAAATTTAATCGATAAATTGCAATACAAATAATCTCGCGCAATGACTTACTGCATCCCTGATACAAAGCTGTGACTTGTCGACTGTTGATTGAAACACACTCACCGTATTAACGATCTGCGCTATATCATAACTCGGAATTAATTATCCGGGATTACTTTGCGGCGTCCATTACGGCATCCAAGTAGTTAAAGCGCAAAGGTAAGCCAATACCAGCTCCTGGCTTTGTGAGATCATTCCTGTCTGGTTATAGGACTCTGATCTGCAGTCGAAGGATTGACTGCGTTATCGAACAATATTATCGGTATCGTTCCCAGAAATTAATTAGGTTCGTCCGAATCTCTAAAAGTGTGAATTAGTTGACAATTTTCTCTTTTTTCTTTTCTCTCTCTCTCTCTCTCTCTCTCTCTTCTTCTCCCTCCCTGCCTCTCTTTTTTCCTCACTTTGCCTTTTTTAATTATTTGTTTACAAATTAAATATAGCTTGGGTGTTTTTATAGATTCTTTTTTTTAATTACATTTTGTTTTGTTTAAAAAAACTGCTATACCAAATGCTTATGTAATGGAAGTATGTGATATATATATATATATATATATATATATAAAATATTAT
>NW_012027490.1:763813-788020 GCF_000956235.1 Wasmannia auropunctata
AGATAACCCTTTAACTGTTAAAAACACACATACATATATATATATATATATATATATATATATATATATGCGTGTTGAACTTTATCCCGATGATATTCACCATTAAAATCGTTGTGAAAGAAAATTATCCAATATCCTTGTTCAATAGTTATATATACATATATATCATAAAAGTATATATATCACTACTGGACAAGGATATTGGATAATTTTCTTTCACAATGATTTTGATGGTGAATATCATCGGGATAAAGTTCGACACGCATTTACGCGCTCACGATACTTTGGCGAATGACAGACATTCTCTCATTCTCTCTTTCTTTACTAGTCTCTCTCTGTCTCTCTCTCTCTCTCTCTCTCTCTCTCTCTCTCTCTCTCTCTTTCTCCATCGAGGTGTGATGAGTTTCCGGCACGGAGGTTACCTGGCTCTGCGAATTCCGGATTTAACGACTCGCGTATTGATCGCCGACAAGTACGGTGTAATGGACTTCATTCTAAAAGCGGTATGGTACGCAGATATTTAGATAGAGTAGTTCTCGCAAAGGTAAAAAAAATCTAACTGGAATATCAGAAGCATTTTCCTTACGTTCTTGTATGAGTAGTACACATCGGTTTAATATACTCGACGCAAGCTCAGAAATGAGTTTCTGCAGGATTTCTCTCGCGCCGCTTTCAGAAAATGTGCTTATATCTCTTACGTAGTTAGTGCACAGTATGTATGTTGATGGAATATATCGCCTCTTCTATATGGTTCATGTAGCATATGTAATTTTATTGTTTTTTACTTTTTTTCCTTTTATGGACAAGTATATAGTTGAAGCAAATTTTGCAACCTGATTTCTTGAGAAAAAATAAATGGAACATAAAGAACGATCGCCTGGTTTTTGGCCGAATAAGAAACTTGGCGTGAATGGAATTTGGAATGGCGTTTGGTGTCGGTGAGCCTCAGCTTGCTCCTAGCTTAACAGAGATTTCGTGTGAATGTTCAGGAAGCTAGAGCGTGTTAAACGCGCATTGGGTTTTGAGCACGAAGACAGGTAGGATATTTGTGGGCGGAGTGGAACGGACGAAGGAAGTTAGGAGTTAGAGAGACGAGCTCTCTTCTAGCTACGTTGACGCGCGCGTGCGCGCGAGAGGGAGAGAGAGAGAGAGAGAGAGAGAGAGAGAGAGAAGGGAAGGGATGGAGAAAGGTAGCGGCGAAATGGTTTGGATTTTACGGATTTTCGGATTTTACGCTTTTTGGGCATTGCTCTGGCGTGCACCCAGCTCCAGCTTGACGCATCAGGCAGCCGACGTGTGCGGTTATAATGGTGACTACATGCGTCCTGCAGAAACTTCCTTATCGCCAAAAGTCCTTTCAGGTTGCTGTTGAAAGGCGATTTATGAGCTGATTCACGGAAAGTACACATTCCGTCGACGCTGTCCATCGTACTTCGTGTTTCTGCGAATATCTTCACGTCATGACTTTCGTCGTGTCTCAATAAATCCTGAGCGAACTAAACATTTAACCCGATTTTGAAATTACAAGTATATTGCTAAAATAATCCCTATAAACATACATTATTATTATATTAGTTGTTGATTTAATCAATTGCGTTTACGGTTTTTATACAATTTTATCACATTTTCTATAATATCCATATTTTAAATAATATTCTTTAATCATTATGATTAATACTATTATTTATCTTCTATCATCAAATATTAACATAGATATTATTATAGCAAAAGCTTAAACGTTATCAGATCAAATTAACTATGAATCGATCAACGATAATTTACATGATAGTAGAATCAAAGTAAATTTGCGACGAAATATTTAAAATTTTAGAAACAATAGTTGCGTGACAACATTTTTGACATGTTGATAAAATATCGTTTGTTTAATTGACTGATATCGGTACAAGATTAGTGAAAATCAATTTAAATAACTAATTCTTATTCATTATATAAGTGATATAAGAAATAAATGAGATCTCTACTAATTGCACATATGAGTTCTTTTTACACGTGCAAGAAATAAGAGAATATCTTAAAGCTTCCTATGTGTTCGAGGTATGTAACAGTTAAGAAATTCATAGTTTAACATTACATTGAGTATTACGCATAAATGATTTAATCCAAAATTATCGAATTAATTTCGATTTCCGGCATTAGTGCTTCTTCGGCTGTTCACGAAAGATAGAAGAGTAATAAGATATTCGGTAAATCGACACCTTTCGGGCATTCAAAGGATGGCGATTAATAACTGACTTCGTAAACTCGCGACGATTCGTTTTCCTTGGAAAGTTTCGTAATTACTGATAATCTCGAACGGGGAAAACGATCGGCAGGATTCCTGGCTGGCAAAAAAATGGTGCAAGGAGAAAGATTTCCTGTCCGCTAGAGGAAAAAAGCGCCGAGATAAAAGACTTACCGAGCGATTAATAAATCGAGTGTCTAATTGAACGAACACTTTCGAGGAAGATTCAATTCGGCATGTCACCAGTGAGTTATTTCCTTTTACTTTTATTATTGCAGGATAAGTAGGGCGCGATCGACAAAGAAAGTTATATCAAGAACCTGATTAAAATAACGAGCGTTAAATTTCAAAACTTTTATTCTAAAGTAAAAGATTTTAGATGGCGATTCAAATTTATTGTATAATATGTTATGATAAAAAATTTAATAGAGAAAATGAAAGAATTATCAGTTGATATACATATGAATATTATGAGAGATAAGTTTACGATGACAAACAATTGTATAAATGAGAAAAATTAATTAAAATCGTCGCACGATAACCGGGGCAATGTCAAATTGGGAGAACCCAGCATGATGGAAACGGGCTTAAGAAATAAAAGACCTATGGAGATGAATGGAAAGTATGAAATAAGTAAGAGACAAACACATAACATGCGGCTACCAACATAATGGTAAAAACTCGAGGTGAGGAACTAAGAGAATTGGAACAGATTTACTTGGTTTTCGGTCTCCCCGTTTCTTTCACGTTTCTTTTCGTGTAAGAGATCGATGTTGTATCTCTTTGTAGGGGTGCGCGCGATGCGGAGTCGAGAGTGAAAAAGGAAACTGTGCTTTTTTCGAGACTTTGTTCCCCAATTATACTTGCGTGATTCCTTCACGCTCACATTAAAACACACATTTATTTGCATTTTACTTAATAAATCGCCAACTATTCATTTCACTTTTTCTGATCTAGAAAATAAGTTTTTATACTATGTATATGTTTTAAGATATATATTTTTTTCATTTCTATTTATCCAAATCAATCGATGATTAACTGTCTGTATAAACTCGTGTATATACGTAAATCGTCGTAACGGACGTCTACTATGGGTGACAAACCGGAGTTGGCGTACATATTTCATATATAGTTGACGACATTAGTACTGCGGATCTTGTTATTTAATGGAAGGGGTTCCTGCATTATATGGCGAATCCTCTACAAGCTCAAACATCTGTGCCGCCCCACTCACAACCACCACCACTCGTGCACAGGACAGGTATGTCTTTATTAAATTTGGAATTAGGCGAGCCGGCTGGTGGCGGCTCGAATTCCGTCGCTCTCTAAAACGGTCTGCAGCGAATCAGTATTGTTCGTAGTTTGGTCATATACGTGCATTTATATATGCGTGCGCTCGACGCGTACATACATAAAGAACGTTCATTCGTGACATTGTGTGCTACGCGCGTGCGACACACGCATATTTTCTATTGTTCTAAAAAATGTACAATGTAACACTCACATTTTCTTGAGTCATAGGTGATTTACATCACTGATAATTTTTTACTCGATACATTATCAATTGAACTTAATATATCGATTATGCCAAAAAGTAACGAATTATTTAATTAAATATTTTAATTAAATAGTCGAAAAAGAAAATGTAAATTCTTGAAAAAGCTGAAGAAAGGAAACTTTCTAAATGAATTGCTTTTAATGCTGCTTTTAGTTTACGCTCCACTATTAGTGAATATGTGAAGGTATTAAAGCGCGAAACAGAATCTTTATTTTCATTTTTATTTTTGCGTGGCATTCTCTCTCTCTCTTTCTCTCTCTCTCTCTCGGTTGAAACTGCGGCGTGCGATATTCGCAGTCCACTGAAAGAAAGCCATGATTAGAAGGATAAACTCGTGCTATCTAGCGTCGTTTTAACCTCGAAATAAGCGACGCCGTTTTGTTCCAACGAGTACTCGCGGCGAAAAGTTTTAACGATACTCGTTCATTGCTACGGGCGGCCGCTCCCCGTGGAAAAGCGTCGCTTCCGTAAATTTCAGAAAAATCTCGACTGGGAAATTTCGGTGTAAGAGTAATTAACGCTCGGCATCCCTACTTTCGCAGGATTTACTTTGTTCGCTCCGCTCTCAGTTTCTGCTTTGTTCGCCGCGCTGCGACACGCCGCGTTACGTCTCCTAGCGAACATAAATAACAGGAAGACTAAAAAAAAACGAAACAAAAGAGAACAGAAATCTAACTGCGACAAAAAAGAAGATATGAATCGAACGAAATCGGAAAAATGTCATATTACTTATCCAATACTCTGACATCAATTTTTTCCCGTTTCGATGCAGCTTCATGCTTCGGAGTTGAGAATAAATAGAATAATTTTAATTAAACATGTTCAACAATCAAACAGAACATTGTAAACCAAAGAGAAATCATTCTTTCCCGGACATGAACGTGCGAATTGCCGCCTCTAATTTCTACATTATTAACCCTTGCCTCCGATCATTTTTGCGCCTTTTATCTTCTTGCCTTTACGTTCACTTCTTACATCGACGCCAAGCCAAGGAGCAACAGTTTCTTTCATCTCAACTCTATCAGCTTCGTCTTCTACCGGCTGCTTTGCTTCCTGCCGCTACCAGGTACAAAGTTGCGTGGTGGTTGCTTGTTGTCCCGCGGCTTTTCAAATTATATGTTCAACTTATCTTCCCTGCCCCCGTCTCGCCCCGGGGATTTTCCGACACGGCAGGTCACAGGGGTATAAGAGGGGATTCCACCCTAAAGATTCCACGGCGTATCGGAGACGAGCACTTCTCTCATTCCCTCGTCAAAGGTACGAGGACTTTATTAAGCGCCGAAAGAAGCGCATGATTCGATTCGATTTCTACGCGATCCAGCCAATCTCTTTGACGAGCGATTATTTGATGTTTTTCTTAGCGAATGCTACGGAACGGAGGCCATATATTTGAGAAGACGTTACACATCATAGAACACTGTAATATTTTACCTTATTTAACTTTTATGATGGCGATGATATTTTTGTAAGACTTTCTGATTAATTCTTTAATCGCCGAAATTTTTTTTTATTGAATTTTGCTAATATAATTGAATATACATGCATTCAATGGCATTTCTTTAGTAACATATTTTTGTGTCATTTAAATATTGAAAATTTCGTCATCCGTTCACGCTTTATACGTGTATCGGAGTGCTTCAAAGAGGATTAAAGGGCCAAGGTGATGCGTCTCGCTTGCCGTTCGAAAATTATCTTGACAGCCTTTCGAATCATGTCACAACGTGGTATCGACGATAGCTCTGTCCAAGGTCCTTCGCGAAGGGATTAAATTGATAGTGGCCAACGCGAAAGCGCATACATTGTCGCGATAATAGGAGGATTCGAAACTTCTTCCATCGAATAAACCTTTCCATCTAACCTTCGCCGTAAACCACGACGATGCATTTAATTCCCTCGTACTTGAAAATCTTTACCACGACGTTCTTCCAACTACCCGTCCTCCTCCTACGAGACTATTCGCCCTCTTATGTACTTTTTACTTTTTCTTTAATGGATACTTTTTGCATCATTCGTATAACATTAGAACCGTCTATATTGAAACGCATGCATTAATTTCCACGCACATTCAGGACAGCTTCAAAGAAACTGCTCCGGAGTAATATACGAAAAATGATAATTTTATGTTGAGTTTACGCAAGCTGCTAATTGCATATATAGCTTTTTATATATATAGTAATATATTTAATATATCCTGTGAGAAAACCAAAGATTCATGTTACGCGATGGCAGAGGAAAATATAGAGAATGGCAAAGAAAACCGGCGTCTTTTAACAGTGACATTAAAGCCGAACTCGATTTTTTACCGTACAGTTTTGCGGCCTCTTTAACACCAACATAGCGTTATATGCTTAATGTTTATGGCAACGCAATCTGGCGCACAGACCAGACTGACGGATATTTTATATTTTATATTGTCACCTACAAGAAAGAAGAAGAAAAAGAGAGAAAGCGAGTTCTTTTAGATGCGAAATGAAACAAAAATTTACATATATGTGTAATACTCTTTCGATTAATTTGCTTCAGCATTTATCATTTAAAAAGATCAATCATTTGTGGTGTCGGCTTTATTTCTTTGTAATTTACTTGTTATAATACATATATAAAAAAATCTTGTCAAACTTTTAATTTATTAATTAAAGTACATATGTATTTAGAATAGTAACGTTAATCCGAATTAATTTCATACATTCAGTAATTGTAAGAGGTTAATATCGATAGTGGAATTATTCACAAATCGCCGAACCGTTTGAAAAGAGATCGGCAAGCATATCGTTCAACTTAATTTAATTTGGCACGCGTTGAGAAATTCGCAGATACGCTTTGTCGGCGCTTTGCGGCGTGATCGATTAGATCGTCACGCGAGAGAATTCGGATTGGCCGTTGAATTCTTCAGCTCGCTCGCTGCCCGAACACGTTCTGCCTGTCGAGTCGCAATGCACGATCGCGCAAAAGAGATTTAATTAATACAATTGACCCGAAAGCGGTCGCTCTCTTGCCGGTCGCCTTGCAATTTCAATTTCTCTTTCGGAATGCGCACTACCGAGCGTGAAATCGACCAAGTCGGGTGTTATCGTCGTCTTCGTCGTCGACGCCTGGATTAAACGCATTTTCCAAATTCCGTAACTCGCGACGGACTCGTAAATTGTCCTTTGACACGCGCTTTGGCGACAGACAACTTCTTTCGTTCCATGAAAAGTTAAAAACCTATAATACCTTGGCTGCATAATTCGAAGATAATGCATTTAATCGCTAATAATTTTACATCTCTTATTTGACTGATCGGGCAGATATGTGAGCATATCTGTCTGGGGCGAAAATATTCCAGAGTGACTGTCGATACAGACGTGTTGCGTGGGATCGAAATCAAATGCGTATTTCAATCGTTCGGCGAAATCGATTAGTATCCAGAACATACTAAAAAATACATGCATGCCTGTATACGTATGTGCAAATCCGGTAATTAAACCTGTCATTGCACTGAGACACAGCAGAGAGCGTAACCGACAAGCTTACTTGTCGCTTTACGTAAACCATTTAGAAACGACATTTTTGTCCCCCGACTCGCGCGCGTCCTTCTTCCTTTTTTTTACACCCTCCGCCCTAATAATACTCGTGTCACCGGCAGGCGCATTAACGTGCGCTTTCCCTTAAATAATACTCTACAGGAGAGCAAGAAAATGCACGTCAGTCTGTTCAAAACGGCCGTTGGTTCGCGCTCGCGTAGACTTAATTAATGCAAGCTTCGCAAAAATTTTATTATTAGAAATTTTAATAAGTAACACTTTCTCGCGATAAACTTGCGCCTAATTATTTGGCAATTTCCTTCGAAAAATGAAGTAAATGGATACCGCAAAAATAAAATCAATGTACACATTTAGATTGCTAATTCAAACGGTGTAGAAAATCTCTATCAACTTTCATGTTCAAATATAAAATGCGAGTTTATTTGTATTTTGTAAAAATTTAATCGATGTTGGATTCAAATCAGTAGTTTTGTTGTAATATTTGATAGTATTGATCGATAGATTTGAGTATGACTATATCGTTTACTTTAATCTTTCCCTTGTTAAAGAAGAATTCTGGTGTATTCCACTGATTCTTTGTTATATCCGAGATTCTTCTCGTACACGGCGATTCACGAGAAATGAGCCGTATCAAAGTTTCCAAATTGAATTGTAACGAATGGTTACACAAAGCATTCCCTTTCAACATTATAAAACGTATGACAAATAAATTTGACTTGCGCTAAAACGTATGACAATATGCATTTTTTTCAGTATTCATTATGAGCACATTCTAGTAATTCCAATTATTGACTGATATAAAAAAAGATAAAAAGTAATTTAAAACATTGTAATTTATTTTAATTTCAGTTTTTTATTGAATTTTTATTGTATATTATTAACACTTAAAGTAAGCGTCACACAAAAAAATATACAATTTAAATGCATTGATAGTGATAGATAATTGACGTTTTTCTTTTGATAATAAAGAAATATAATTCATCATCAGTACTCATCCTCGTGGCATCAATCGTGGAGATTTCACGAGTCTTGGTCACTTTATCGAGCAATGATCATCCCGTAATAAGAAGTTATAGCATTTCTAGGTATATAAGTAAGTGCAAAAGTATCCTTATTTTTAATTTTCTTAATAGCTATATCGATTGGTTTGTGCCGACAAACGTAGAATCAAGGTTGTATGTACTATACATGTATAAATGTTTATATACATATATGCATGTATATGAGTAAGTATACGCGCGCGCGCACGCGTGTGTGTGTGTGTATGGACGGATAGGTAGGGTGATATAATCGAAAAGGATGACGTGCAAGTGGGATAAAGAGAGAGCGAGAGCGGGAATGACTATACCATGTAGCGCAAAAGAGGACGAGGTAGATATCAATCATAGAGGGTTTAGGCCTGTCAAGCCACACTGACTACGCACGACGATAAAGACACCGAAATCGAGCGACGCAGACTCTGCAGGCGCTTTTACCTTCGTTCTTTAAACTTTAAAGAGAAACAAGTTGTACCGTCCATCGCGGATGTCTCTTTTTTTTATTGCAAGAACGCGCCACGACGTCGCTGCGCGTGAGTGAACGCAAAATGTTCCACACGATTATCACTCGTAAAAATGCGTGTGTTGCATAATAGTCCGACATCAAGATAATACAACTTTATGTTAGATTTATCCTTGCTTAATATAATAAAAAAGACATTCGTTTCTCTTCATTTTAAGCTTATACTTTCGCAGAGATCAGTGATTTCGCGTAGCTTTCCTCTCCACTAAGTTTCGGATTTACGGTCGGCTTCGCAAATGATTTCGGTAGACTCGGTATAAATCGCGTATCATATTTACCGAGTTTACAAGCCGTATACTCGCGGTAGATGTTTTATACGATGCGGTTTTGCGTGCACGGTATTCCTTGCCTTGTGGAGGAACTTGGGACGGGCCAGAGAACTTGAAGGAGAATAGAATGGAAAATAATAACTTTTTCATTTAGCGAGCGAGCGAGGCATTACCGCGATATAAGCGCGTGGTTGCACAATAAAACTAAGGCGACGTCATTGTCGACGACGATGCTCTGTCGTGCGTCGTACGTCCTCGTAGATCGTACGTCGCGTTTTATCTTTCTTTCGGAAGAAGTTACCGTGATATCGAATGTATTATTGCATGTGTGTGTGTGTGTGTGTGTGCGCGCGCGCGCACACACACACACACACACACATATATGTATATCGCATGTATATCAAGATTTTCGTTCTTTTTCTGTTACAGGAAGCTTTTGATCTAAAGTCCAATAAACAGGATCGATGTTAACTCAACAAATCTGCCATCACGCTGCTTCGGCTCGTTCTGATGTTTTTTCCTGGTCCTGTAAGTTTTTACGTAAAAAGATCAATTATTATTGCGATTTGATAATGACATAAGAAATTGTCAAAATATTGTTGATAATCTACTGTTTATATGTTTCTCTAACTCATTTCAAAGCGCTTGCGCTTTGTACATCTATTATTCAAATATTTGCGGATAAATTATTTTATTTGCACGCGTAAATAATAAAAAGGAATCTCTTTAATTGATTAATAACGAAGAAAGCAAAAATATATACGAGTACAAGTACAAGAAGAATTTGAGACAAATTATTTTGATCCAAGATATTTCGCTTTGTTTATATATATTTTTTATATGCTACTCTTTGCAACATTTTTGTCATACTTATGCTCTATATGATAATAATTGTCTGTCGAGTAATGAATAGGGATAACAGTAATAATAGTGTAACCTAGATTTGCACTCGTCTTTGTAATATATTTTGCCGCGTTGTATGCATGTATATAGGGTGTGTTGATAGTAAATAAAATAGAAAACATTGTAAAAAGATCGATCGTTATGAATTAGAATGTTTAAGGGTTAAATTTACAAGAACTTTTCATGCGATAATTAAATCAGCATACCTTGGCAAGCATAACTTGCCGAGAAGCCTATGTCCACAGACCATAAACGTGATCACTATAAACGAAACGTTAATTCTAGAGATTGTTTTGTAGATAAACGAGACAATTCGCTCGTTTTTATTGGCGAATTGAAACACTACGATGACTGCGACGTGAACGTTACCGATATCGATCTGGCAAACTTCTGATCCACCCTGTAGATCGGTGTGTATACGATGCAACGCGCAATATCCAAGCTACCTGTCGGCCATCAACGTCTTCGTACGATTTATCGTGACGTTACACGCGAGCCTTTCCGCCTACACCCTTCCGCCTTTCCGCCGGAAAACTTTTTCAATTCGTGTCGGTTTCACCTATTAGCGTCGCGCGAATTTGCCTGGCTATTAATCCTACTTCAGACCTTTCGCCTTGCGCGCATATTCACCGGAAAGGCTTCGGGTGTGGATTCACGTGCGTGATATTTGTGACATCTCAACAGGTCGTGTGTTGCGCGTTTCTTTTTTCCTTTTCCGTTCACAGAAGCATAATGCTCGTGTTGGTCATGTACCTATCCAACCTGGAATTTGTTTATCTGAAATGATATATCGAACACGAGAAGGACAAATAAGTTAATATCGAAATGTAACAAAACGTAACATTTGAAATTGCGAACTTTTGAATGATCATATAAAAGAACATAACTAAGGCGAAAAATAGTTTTTGTCTTATATTTTCGATCTGAAATTTATTTTAGGCACATGGCATACTGAATTAATTAATTAATTAATCAGCAGACATATAAATTGTGCCTTTTTTGTTTATTCGCTGCAACTAAATATATTTCTGTTACAATACGCTCGCGTTACCGGTCGAACTTGTTTGTGCACTTTACGAAATCGAAAGAGTAATTGGAATTGGCACGTATGAGCGTGATCAGGGGTAAACGGGCAGCGCCAGCCGAAATTAATTTTCCCGATGAGAAATAATCCCTCAGATTGCGAGGAGTCGATTCCCCGACCGCATGTACGCGGCATTAATACATCCACGTGCGCCGCAGTTTGCTATGCACAAAGGGCGAAGGGTGCGCGGCGCGGTCGGCGAGGTAGTAGAGATATTAATGCCACCGATTAATGCTCTAAACGTTACGTTAATCGCCATTAGCCGTTCGCCGTTCGAACGGTCGAACTGTGCGTAGATCAACATTGTTTGCCGATCACATACGTGTCGTGAGCGCGAGCGCAGCTGGCGACGCGAAACGCGCCTATGCTCGCGAATGTAAGCGTGCCGCGGGCATCCGACGTTGTGATCACGTTCCGTTCGTATTATAACGAATTACCGCCGATGATGAAACACCGTGGAAACGAGTGACAGTGATTAGTAAATGAGTTGTCGCTGTTTCAACGTCCCATTGCTGGCTGTCGTGCAACGTGAGCTGTCAAACTCGCAAACGGATTAAGGCTTGTTACGCATGAATCGATCGAAGAACGTGATTTGTTCTTTTTGGAATGATTTATCCATTCCGAGAGCGCTTCTCGAGCTATGTTGATATTTTTAGTGCTGAGCATACATTTGTTGAAACAAAAAAAAAAATTTGAATTTTCTTTCAATTCGTTTCGTACGTGTTTATGTTTTAGGATTTTTTGGAGAAATTTTTATAAATAGTTTCTTTTACGTGGTTCGTAGATATTCGCAGATTGTTTCGATTTCAAAAAATGTTTCATTTCGCTTAAACTTACAATCACATATTCCGTTTATAATCATTGTAATTTTGTGATATATGTATAACAGTGACTCGATTATCGATTGCGAAAAATCACGTTCGACGCGGAATTTCGTCAGTGCGAGATTTGAAAATTTAATTGAAATCCCCGACAGGATTAAAAGTAAGCGTTGTTTGTTATTAAATAATATCGCGCGCGATACGCCGTGTTAATATTGACATTTGACGATAGGCTACGCGGACGTGCGTAACATCAGATTAACGTTGCAGTGTGAAAACGCGTAATCGATATGGTTGCCCCAGCATTTGCAACGATTTCACGTAGAGGCAAATGTTTCGGATACAACCAAGTGATATAAATTCACTTGGTTGTATCACGGAAGGATACCGAGCTTTACTGTTTTACAGCTTTACAGTTTTGCATCGATGTGATAAAACCACACACGTCCATGTGTGCATACATCTGTTTTTCTGTCTGCATAGTAATGAAATGTATTATATCCTATATACGTTTTAATGGAAAAATTTACTTGAGGTATGTGCAAAACATTCTATGTTTGAATGAAATTATTTCCAATAAACATGACAAATGCAAATAAGAAACCTCTGCAAAGTTAGCATTTTTCAAGATTCAGATATAATCGATATAATTCTTATTCTTCTTCGAACAGCTTTAAAAATTTCCATGCCATGTTGAAAAAAAATCTTTATAATTTGGTGTAAAAATAAAAGATTTAATAATATCGCATGTCACAACTTGATGTTTTAATGTAAATGAAATTAAAGTTTAAATATTCATTATATTGGGGGCATGATTACATTCATTACAAATAGGCGTTAGTCTAATGACATGTCTGTCCAATTTAGTCATAAATTCCACTATGTCGACGAAATCGAGATTCAAACTCGATCGAATGTTATACTCGAATGATTCGCGAGTTGGGTTACACTTAATTACAAGAGATAGGTGCCAGGAAGCTTACACTTTCGTTGTGATTATGTGAAACTGTTGTTCTATTTATTTCTCTTGTTGAGTACACGATTACAAAACTTTTATAGAATATCTAAAATTAGATAACATACGTCGAATGTAGTCACTGCGCAGAAATGAGGAATCTATTTTGATGAATCATTATTTTTGGTAATTGACAATCGCACAAATAGTATGAATACCGATTTGGCGACGTCCGCTACATATTGCGCTACATATTGCGATAAGAGATTACGATATGGCTGCGCGTTTTCATTAATTTAATAACGCGACTCATAAACGTCCCGAGCGAAACTTTTAATTATAAATATTAATCTCGGGCGCGTTAAAGGCAAACTGCCCGGCGTGTTGTTAGAAAGTCGCCAAAGCACGAATTGTTGAAACGAAATTAACGCATATATACACGAGAAAGTCGGTCGCGTTTTAAACTTTTCAGCTGTACACAGCGAAGCAATACGAACGATATTTCATGCTAACGAAAGTGATCTCGCTAAACTTTTAATTGCGTCTAGGTAAAAATAAATAGCAGTGACAAATAATTTCACGCAATAATGATGAACTTGTCGCGCAAATGCAAATTGCAGAAATTAATTGCTGTGCTACGATTCAGAAAAGGATATTACTGCATTATCATGTATTACGATGTTCTGTATATATATTACTGCAATCTTGTGTATCTTGTACTCTATATAATTAATCGTTTAAGTTAATTAACCACAGGAACTAGATTCCAACGATACGGCAATTTGAAAATTGCCAACAGTACCGCAATCAATCATACTATGGTTGTGTATGGCCTATAGCGTAACTGCCAGCAGTTTATACATGCTGTTAATAAGTTGCGTTTCTCTTTCAACATGGCATTACTGTACGATATTAAATAGTGATGTCAAATTTTTGGGTAGAAAATGGGAGAGGGGACGGCAAGCTTAAATAGTTGATTATTAAACAATCATTCGTTTCTTATTTCGTATAAAGTCAATTGATGGCAATTTAAGTGTCTAGACAAAAACTAACAGAGTTTGATATTTGACTAGAGCGAAACGATAACAATTAAACGCGGACGACGGAACATCCTCCGGCGTGTTAAATCAGAATCAAAGCGACGCCCAATAGAGAGGCCGGCCAGCTGTGTTTTAAGCTTCTTACCCGTTCTACGGACGGCAACCCTCGATGGCGCGGCCCGCGGCCGGCAGTGAAATGTCAATCGACGAGTTACGCGCCCGCCGTCCACGAGCAATTTCGGGAAATGGTTTGGATCACGGCCTTTTAGCCCATGGCGAGGCGGACGAGTGTGTACGTAGGTGCGGGTTTGCGGTGCACGGGTGTAGATGTGCTGCATGCGCGGATGCGCGTGTGCGCGTGGTGAACGCGACGAAAGAGCCGGCCAAAGGGCCGGCCGCAGGCCGCCACACATTCGCGCGGGTGTACACACTTTCTCGCAGTGTGGCACAACGACGGGCTCTTTGCCCGGCTACGAACATCGCGCGACATACCGCGCGAAATTGCATTCAGAAAAGAGCTCGTCCATAGGTTACAACCGCCGACAATAGGTCACAATGGTATCGTACCGGTTTATCGGACCGCCGCGCTGCGCCGCACCGCGCCGCGCCGCGCGTCGTGTGTATAGGGTTACAACATGACGATTATGAGTGCCGGTCTCGGCACATATTACCGGAGTTACATACGAGCTTGTCGGTTAGTATACCTACCTACCTATATCTGTCAGATTGCGATTAGCGAAACTTCGTCACTGCACTTCTGTGCAGGATTTCTGGATATGCAGTTTATTGTCTTTACATATTCTTTCATATCAGGTAAAATATGATGCAATAATTAAAAAGGGTAGCCTGCAACAATACTTAATTCTTATGCTTTTGCAATACATATCATCTATTTGCATCTACAGATAGAAAATTGTATAATTTTATTTTACACCGTAATTTCACTTCTATGATCGCTTCAACAGCAAACGTTGACGCGTGTACATATGAATGAAATACTAGCCGACTGCGCGCAACGATCCTTTTGCGAAACGTCAGACTCATTTCATAACTCGCAAGAGTTCTACCACCGCTTTTTTATGTTTACATTTTATAAAACGCTTCTGAAATACGGGTCAACGGTTACGACTGCATAATATTTTTTTTATGAAGAGCGTATAAAATTCAGGTCAGCGTAAAAAATGAATAATTTCGTCATTGACTGCTTGAAATACAGCTAGACTTTACACTGATGTCATATATATATATATATACACACATCCACTATGTGTGTAAAATATACTAGTCATTGTTTTATTCGTAATCTGAAGACAATGAATAATAAAGAATAATAACTTGCATCAAGTCTCGAAGACAGAACTTTGTATATTATGCTATGCACACGTTTTCTCTCTTTTTCTGCTTAGATAATGAGATAATTGAAAGTTTCGAAAGAAAATTAAATTACAATTAATTAAGTTATAAATGTGGTATCGGGTGAATCCAGATGACGGTTGATTCATCGACTCCACTTTAAATGCACTAGTTTGGCAATCAGTTCGCTTTCTGTCGATTCGTGGTGACGCAAAATGCCAAGCATGATGATTTGCGCAGCACAAATCTGCATCCGACGAAGGGGAATATTTTCGGTGCTTGGTACATCCGCAGAATATTTCCGTCGTCATGAATTTTTCCATTTTTTGCTCAAGTTTTTATGCGAGCGTCGACACGCGTTGCACTATATATGCAACCGTTGGTATTTCGTGGAATATAACACAGTTTCGCAGTAAGAATTGCTTTCTTACCAAAGTCCAGTGTCAGATTTATATATATTTTGTTAAACAATGACGTTGTATTAGAAAAAAAAGTGATTCATATTGCTCGCGAAAATGATCGAAAGGTAATACGGTCGATGCGTGCGGTCAATCCTCATTTGATGCAGATTTAGTTTAGGGTACATGGATATGTTAATTATCCAGATACCGTTTAAATCATTAAAATTTCGGCGTGACGTATGTGAACGGGGATCGCGTGTGTACTCTAACGCGTAATTATGTTGTGCGTTATCGTTTACATAATTTAGATACGCGTGGGGAAAGCTCCGCTGAAATTTGGAATGTATATTTGAATGGCGCGACGAGAGCGAGAACGGACGCGTTGAAGCGAGGTAGCGGTTCGATGCACCGACTTTTCGTTTATGAGCGTCGACAAATTCGCTAAACTCACAGGTAGAATCTACCGTGGAAAGCGCTTGCGATATTTTACGGAATATGTACGCGCGATCAAACTTCCCGACGGATGTAATGTACTAAATTGTCCCGTAATATGTATATTGATGTTAAAAGCAGGATAAAACTGTGTAATATTTGATTCATTTTGTCTTCAGCGAGAAATTATTGAACGTTATTCTCTTTCGCGACTATACGATTAAATTTCAAAGACATCGAATTCCCAAACGAAATCCGATTCGCTCCAATAATTAACAGCTTCACGCGACTAAATTTTTTAAATGAGTGGTCTTCTACTTTGACTAATAGTGAACTACGTTGCATGTATATCGTTATTAATGAAGCACTCTGTTTCTCTTGCTCTTCCTCTCACTTCCATTTTTTGATCAATAAAGTTTACGTTTATATTCCATTTTATTCCACTCATATACTCGCAGTATTCGCGTTCTCGACCTCTCAACAACCGATGCCCCGAAAATTGGTTCGTCACGCTGTATTTGCACACATATACATATGCATACTTTCTCTTTCTCCTTCTCTTCCAGCGTGCATCCGACGTGACGTAGAATTCACGCCACGATTTGTTTGGCCGAGCCTGCTCCCTCCACATCATCCCTTCGCGTTACATCCTGCCGCATGTATCCGCGGATATCTGTTTCATTGTTTTTCACGTATTGTTTGAGATAAATAATACGCCAGCGTCGGTCCCTTTTTTTTCATACTTTATTCGCAGAGAGCGCGGCGCGGGCGGCTCGTCGCTGCATTCAATTTCACATACTCGTGCCTGTCTATCCAAAGTCCAACAGGAACGGTATTATATGTTTTCAACTATTCTGGATAAACAGAGCGTCAAATATTTGGAGAGGTTATTTTTATCGAGTTTCGATTAACCCTTTTCAGTTTCGATCAAGTTCTTCGTTATTCGATACGCGAGTCCTCGATGCGAGCACAGATGAAAATACAATACGACATGAAAGGCATGAACGAGAGAGAGAGAGGGGGGGGGGGGGGGAGAGAAATGCATAATATATTTAAATACATATTTGCCTGCTAAAAAATAATACAATAACTTTTTTCCTCATGCATTAATGAAGAACATAAACGCACAATTTTGTACTTGTAATGAAAAACTTGCATGCTTAAAAAACTCGCATGTCTCTAGATTGTACACAGTAAGTTTCTCAAGTGGGTCGTCTTGACAGTCGCTCGGGACTCATTTACCGACTTGACGCCCAACGTCAAATAAATTCATTATCTTGCTGACAAACAGCAATTTCTCTGAGCTAAAGTGCCTCTAATTAAAATACAGCTGGTCTTGTAAACAAAGGATGAACAGTCTTTTATATCGAAGGTGTGCAAAATTGCGCGCGTGCGCAAATTCAGAGCGCATCTTACAATTAGTTTTAATAATAACAAAGAGAGAGATTACTATTATTGTTATTGTGCACGTTAATCTTATTATATTTTTATTTGCACGATATAGAGAGCGTTTAGTATTTCTCATCACACTCTGAGCTGATAATATCCTATTTAGACAATATCTACAGATTGCAGCGCATCGTCTCATCTCAAGTCGGTTTGTTATTCATTAATGGCATCTCGCGTTAAAGCGTCTCGGATATTTATGAGTCGATTAATATGTAAGCGCCTTATATCTTATGTAAGGCGGCGTTCAAAGTATCAGCCAGATTTCAAAGACGTCAGACCGTGAAGTCTCTATTAATATTTTGCAGCTTTAACGAGGGCTGATATTAAGTAATCTTGCTTTTGGCGTAAAGCACTTTTGCAAGCGCGTTGTCGGCTTTTGACACACTCGCCTTTGACGTTGAAAACTTTTAGCTAAATGGATGAACTAATTTAAAAGAACGCCGCCGTTTAGCTACGCCGTTTAGGCAAAGTATTTTTCTTCAATTTTATGCATCTGGTAATATGCAGTAATACATTTTCAATCACACTACAGCATTTTGTTTTCTATATCACGGTATACATTTTTTTTTATCTGTAAACCGACGCGTTAACTATATCGCAAGGCTCTTCTTCTTTCGCGTATTTATGATTCACGCTGGCATATTCGTATCAGCGAATAACATTTCTCATGAAATCGATATGCTTTCGACCAGTGACTGTCAAACCATGACACACATTTCGTGAACGATTTAACAAATATCATATTAATATTTATATATTTATGAAAAAAACACTCAAACGCGTGTAATAATAATTTAATATATATTGTGATAATAAAATAGAATTTGATTACACTAGCACTAGCAAGTTAGATTTGGCGCTGAGAGACTTGAAATTATCGTTATAAAGAATATTATACAATTACAATGTTTATTTAGTATATTGCTATTTCACTTTGCTTATCTAATCTCTTACGATATATGAAATTTTAAATTATGTATCAAATATTGTAGTGCCGTAGTGCAGTTGGTAACAGCTTATGTTAAAATTTGCTATTTGTTATGATTTAGGAAATCTATTTAGCAAATTTAAACGACAGTGTTCGCACGGAGTGATTTGCCTTAATTTTGAGCAAGTGATACATCGAAATGAATACTAGATTCATCGTCGGCCAAGACATGAAAGTCACTGTTTTTTTTACGCGCGCCCAGCGCGTCCCGGTGCAACTGTACGTGAGCCAATAAGACGTTTCGATAAAACTGAATTTACGGTTTGAAAACTCGGTACGGCTCGGCTTTTATTGCCGTCGTATGTCGGTGCTTCGATGGCAGATAGTAGTGCGGAATACGTGCGCCCCGAGGGGGTCGATTACCCGGTAGCACGCGCTAGAACATCGCCGGTTAATTGGAGATGCGCTGGTTCGAGCTCCCGGTCTGTCCTTAATGAGCTCCGACGACCGCCACCCTGGCCCCCGGCTCTGTCCTCGACTAAAGAGACATCCGTGCGCGATTTCCCTCGTGAAAAAGCTGTTTCTATCCGTCGACTGTCTTGAATGGATAATACTGATTTAAAGCTTGCGCTGAATCTACCGCAGGACGCGGACAAGTCGTTGCCTATAATTTTAGTACGCTTACAACTTTTACCGTAGACGTAAGCTATCTTAGGAATATAGATATAGTAAATTGATAATGGATATGTAGCTATTGTACCTATGTATGATGAAGTCACCAAATTTTTTTCTCCAATATCCAGTATCGTTATCTATCGTTATCTGGTGGTATTGTGTTGAATAATAAAACTATCAAGCGTACAAGGTTGTCTATTATTACCTATCGTATCGAATGAATTTCGAAAGATCAGCTCGAGCGACGAGAGCGCGTCGCTTAAATTTACTACGCAGCGTGCGGTTAATGAGCAAAGATAGCGCCGGGGGTGAGCGTTGGCACGGGGGGGTAGCGAGAAGCCACACTTTGGCGAACATTGCGTAATCAATTTCACGAACGGCCAATTTCTGCGAGCAACGGCTATGGCTCGCCCTCCGGTTACGCAAAATCGTGCGCGGTTCCGGCGATGATAAATTATCGTCGCGCCCGTCGAGCACGCGGCCCCGATCGATTTTTATCGGGCGACCGAAGACCAACGACGATGTCGACGACGATGTTAGGGACGCGCGCGTTCTCTCTCTCTCTCTCTCTCTCTTCTAACGGTAATATATAAAAGCTGTCAGTGGTAGCAGTCAGAGCCGACAACCCGTTAAAAGTGAGTTCCAGAAAGAAGTACGAAGTAATCCATCCGCTCATCTTCGAGTAATTAAAACTTATAATTCGTGGCAGCCCTCGTCCGCGTTGAGCTTCGAGCCTCATCCCTTTCACGCCGCTCATCCATCCACCGACACCCTTGGCTGCGCATCCTTCTGCGCGGTGCCTCCTCTCTTCATCTTCCAGAAGTTGCCTGCGTCCCCCATGACCTCCTGCATATTTCATACTTTGTACCGCAATTACTTTATCGCGCTTCCGTGGATTTTGGTCGGGGGTTGGAAAGGCAGCGGCTGGAGCGGTGGGGCTTGCGGGGGCGCGGCGCGAATACTTATCTTCCTGTCGGCGCTGCTACTCGGATACATTCAAAATAGACCGGCCCGCATTTATTCTTCGTTTCGTTAGCTTCGAAGATGGTTTAGGCGGCGGTGTAGGAGATGAGAAAAATAGGCAAGAGGTGAAATGTTCAAAGTGAGAAACGAGAAAGAGAGCGAAGAGTAGAAAGGAAGAAACAAACGAAACCGGCAAAATTCGCATTAATTTCGATTATCATTCAATTATTATTTAATGAGTTTTAAACAGACGGCTTCTAGTAATGTTAAATGAGCTGAAAGATGGTTAGGCTGCTGGTTTTTTTATTCTATTTTGGCTTCTTTCTATTTGAACATGTACTCGAAAGCTGAACGAAATGAACGAAAAAACTCTGACTTGCTCTTCTACCAGAGAATATAATTTTTCTATTCTATTCTACTCACGTTGTTCGCCCTTTTGGTAATGAGATATCTGATATTATATTTTTGTATTTTGCATCAGCTTTGAAGTTATTCTTAAAGAATTTTTTTAAAAGTATTTTTATTACATATTTTTTTACAATACTTTATAAGTTTTTCTTTATATGTTTAAAAAAAATTCTTTTTTAATGAGGTTTTTCAAGGAGATGTGATATTGATGTTATTAATAGAAATTAGCGATTTGTTCAAATATTACTACGAACGATTGAAAAAAGACAAAAAAATATATTGCATTTTTAAGGTGAAAAGTTACTATGTGTAATATATATTACGAAAGAAATGTTATTTTTGTCAAGCAGACTTTAATTAAATAACATTACACAATTCATTTAACATTATTATTCTATCGATAGAGTTATCCTAAATCTTTTTAAAACATGTCAGAGATTTGTAATTACGTCCTGAAAAAGATCAGACACCAAGAAGTTACAGCAGACGTACAGAGTAATTGTTATCTTTGGAATCGTACGCAGTGCAGCTTTTGTTCTATGCCGCGTAATTACTTTATCGTGCGTTCGCGATTACAAAGGTAACAAAGAATTCCCGGAGTTTACTCTCGGTTTCACGTTGTCGAACAAAAGAATGGACGAAGTGAAAAGAGAGGAGAGGAAGGGGAGAAAGAGAGGGAGGGAGCATGAATAAGAGTATAGATAATTTTGTCGAAAGTTTTTGACGCGTAAAACTTTCCGAATTTATTTTTTCTGTCATTATAATATTACTTCTTAACGAATGTTACTCGAGATAGCTAGTTTATAGCAACTGCAATATCAGGATACTGATTCTAATATATTTATATAAACGTATCGTATATTTTTTCTATTGATCGATATGTTGCGCCGTTCTTGAAGTGGAATTCAAACAGTGAATTCTATGATAGATTTGAATAAAAATTCGTGCGATTTGGGTCTGATTAACACTATTAGTGCGAAATTTTATGAAACTTAAGAAGTTTTGAAGAGAAAGTATTTTGTGAATTCAATTTAAATTCATATGTTTGTAAATTTGAATAATACTTAAAATGAGAAACGTGTAGAAACAGAGAGAGAAAAGAATCTCTTTTTTATCGAATTTTGGTAACTTAATAAAAAACGATAGCGTATCTGATATAATATTTTGTTTTATAAACGTTACATCATATAATTACGTAACTGCATCGATTGGGTTATTTCTGATTAAGAACAGCGTAGAGAATCTCAGTTTGAACAAATTATCCTTAAAGAAATTCATTCGGTTTATCCCAAAAAACCAGTAAATCTAATTGGAAGGACATTCGATAATGTAAGTTTTATATATGTGATAATATATTTAACAAATCACGATAAGGTATAATGCGATAGATTAGCCCCCCCCCCCTCCTCCCCCTGCTTGATCAGTATATGAATTCTTGTGAGTAACAAGTACAAATTTCAATGTGTTTCTCGTTTGTATACGTTTGTTTGTTTCGAAGTGGAAAAAGTCGAAAAGAATGTGTCGCAGGAGAACAAGAAAGGGGTTCGGTTCTATCATTGCAATGGGACAAGTCCGAGAAGAGAAACGGAAACATGCAGGAAAGAGAAAAAGAAGAGAGATAAGAGAAGACAGAGAGAGAGAGAGAGAGAGAGAGAAAGGGAGCGCTTCACGTTCCCGGAAAGCCGATGATATTAAAGGAAGGAAGAGAGGACGCGCGCACTAAACGGAGAAATGAGGCGACAAAGTCCAAAGCGTCTGCTCTCCATTGTGTCGCCGACCCAGCATTTCCCCCTTGCGACGACGGGGTAAATTCATCCCTTGCACTCTTTTATTTTTCGTGCACCACGCGACGTTTCGGCGGTCTCTAGCTTCCTTGTCTTTTCATTGTACTTATACCAATGTTTGCAAAACGGGCAAGCCAGTGTCAACATTACCGCGTGTCTTTTAACAACCGAATCAGCTTTTTATAAATTTTATAGAAGAATATTATATATACATATATATATGTACTGTATATGCCTTAATCTTTATAAATCTTACATTTTTAAATATTCTTTTGTACGCGTGTTATTTTTATTTACATTTTTGTTTCTTCCGCTTATTTTTTTTTCTAACATTGACTATTGTCGCATATATAATCATTGTTGCGATTGTAAATGAGAAACGTAGTATCTCTCCGAAGGGGCGTCGTATGCTTGCCGTTGTACATTCAAAAGTCTATCCGTAAGTAAGAAGAAAACAGCGACGCAGATGGTTGATCCACTCAATTTCAGATTCATGGATGCCAGACTGAAAAATGTTGCTTCTTTTCGCCGGCGGCGGCGGCGGCGGAGGCAGCGGCGGAGGCGACGGCGGCAGCGGCAGCGGCAGCGCGCTGCGCGACGCGACGTGGCGCGTAGCGTTCTCCCTCTCTTGCGCGTTTTTCCTTTCTCCAGTGTTCTTCTTCCATCGCATCGTTTCTTTTCGATACGGGAGCAGCTCCGATAGACGCGTCTGTGCCTCTTATTGGCTGGGTAGACGAGTTATGTCAAAAATATAATAAACCACCCCCTACTAGCGTTACGATGCATATGATCTCAGCCGTTCTTTGTAAATACTGGTTATACGCGGAATTTGCTCGTATGCCGCGTTCCGATAACGTTGACTTCTAGCATATATAAGCAAGCGCAATCAATTTCTCTTTTGTATAAAAATTTCTCTCTTGTTATATTACATCTTTCGTCAATGTTTCATTAAGGTAATATTTATATATCCTCGTATTTAAAATGACACGTCTATTGGCCCGCGCCACTCCTGTATTACAAAGTTAAATGCTCACCGAATTACACGTCAATTACACGTTCAGGAAAGTTTGTCGCGTCGCCAGTGGTGCCTTAATTATTCCTCAGCCCTTGTGTCACGGCAGGATGTGAATATCCTGGCGTGAAAGAATCCTTCCACTCGCTCGCAACCTCGTTGCACTTGGCTTTCTCTTTTCCCATTTCTCCTCGATAGGAAAGTGTCACCCTCTACGGAGCCAGCAGGAAGAGACACGTCTGAAATATAATAAACCTCGTCGGCGTTACGACACACCGAGAGGCTCAGCCACCTCTGTAAATATCCCGATATGGATTTCGAATATTTTACCGAGCATTTGTGAGGGTGCGTCCGTGTAAACCCTCTCGCTCGCATCCCCAGTCGGTTCGGGTCCACTCTGAATATTTTTCCGGACCGAAGCGGAAGTGGAAGGGGATGAGAGCTCTGATGCAATTTTCACCGTCTCTCGGAATCTCATTCCGCTCCCGTGTCCTGTCGACAGGATTAGGTAATTTTGTAGTACTCTTAGATGATACACGCGCGCGCGCGCGCGCGCGCGCACGCACGCACACACACACACACACACACACACACACACACACACACACACACACACACTAACACACATCTTAGGGTAACTCCGGTATTTACGCCGCAGAAGTCAGAAAAAATAGAAAAAGTGAAAGTTTTCTCGGAATTCTGTTACATACCTTTATGTTATATTAGTATTGTGTTATGATTTCAGAGTTTTTTACTGTTAATATTTATAAAATTATTGTAAGTCAAATCGATTTATCACTGTAATAAGTAGCGCAACCATAAGTTATAATCTACATAAAATGATTA